>NW_017100135.1:610342-614017 GCF_001263275.1 Habropoda laboriosa | reverse complement strand
ATTATTCCCTAAAAATTTATCACAAGAAAATTATATAAAGAAGATATACACACAACATAAAATAAAACAAATACTTTGAGAAACACATTGGGAAAGTAGTAGTATCTTGTTAAGTACATAGTCCATAAAATTTTGTTATATTATTAACCAAAATGAGGAGATACGATTATTAAAATTTCATATGGAAGATATTAATAGTATATAAATATTATGTATAAAAACTTGTATTTTTAATTCAATTTAATTTTTTAGTAAATTTTATAGTAAAAAAGCGTAAAAAAATATATGAAAATAAAATTTTTTGACTTTCTTAAAATGTTGTCACACTATGAATTATTCTCCTCTTCTCAGTTAATAATAAAATTTGCATAAATATAGAATGATTGCTAGCTAGATCTTCTTTACATAATACATATACATAGAATAAATTATACAAATATATACAAATTAAGCTCTACACATTTAACTTATTCTAATATACAAATCATTGAATTCTTACACAATATGTATGTATATATAAATGCCCCTTTAGGTGCTTGACACCAAAATATACTACACTGAACTAGATTTAAATGCATCTATAATAGTCTTAATAGATAGAAATCGTATGTCAATGTAAATAGTTACAAATTTTGCAGTTTGGAAAAATGTAGTAAATTCTTCATGGAAATAAAACATCTAAATATTATTTCTGCATTTTATCTTTCTGTCTGTATAAATTTTAAATTGACATAACTATCTAAAAAAGATTGTATATGTATTAAATATACGAAAATATGGCAGTGATTGGATATTAAGAACCTTTGTGATTAGGCCTCAAGATAATACTTTTATGCTGATCAAAGACAATACATATATATATCTTTCTAAATATTTCTGCTTATTTCCATTATATTAAATAGAACAGAATAAATTTAGTTACTTGCTATTTGTGATTTAAAATTCTTTAACATAAAATAACCAAAATGATACATAATATATATGTAGCATAATAAAAAAAATTAATTTAATTGCAATGATTAAAAAATTTAAGTAGAAATGTAATAGATTTACTTACTGTTATGTTAGTATTCATTAATTCATCATTAATTACACAAATGCTTTTGAGCAGAAGCAAATTAATCATGGGTTAATATGTAACCCAATTTGTACCATTCACTTATACAAGAGAGTGCACTAAAAATAAAGCTAATTCAATTGCAAATGACTTTGTTTTAATTGCCTTCCACATTATTAGGCTGTACTTGTGTGATTACTAGCACCACTGATAGCACTAAATAAAGCAGCACTATTCCGTTTGAAATTTCCAACTTGTTCATCAGGCCAAATAGGTTCTCCAAGTAATGATGATAAATTTTGACAAATTTTTTGATAATTCTCGCGTAGCACTTCCTGATATTCATGCTGATCAGATGTAATTAATTTACTATTTATCTGAAGAGCTGTATAGCATATTTTGACAAATTCCCTAAAAATTAAATAAATTTAATGTAAAAGACCTATGTAACAAAATGATAATTTTATACATTTATTAAGTGAAAAATATATAGCGAAAATATACCTGAAAACATCTTTTAATTCTTCAACTTTATCATCCGGATATTGTGGTGATAAAGCAGGATCCAAAAATGCAGAAGCATATGCAAGTGGTCCAGCATTTACTGTAACACATATACTTCCTTGTAGTCTTAATTGCAATTTTTTCACATCTGTTGAACCTATAAGAGCCACATCTTCCAGTTCTTGGACACGCTGTCGCATTTCATCTAAAGCAACTTCAATTGGAGTAAGTTCCATTATTCGTTTTTCAACTACTAGAATACGTGGCATTGAAGCATAGTATACTATTTTTATATACTTGTAAGAATTGTTCTGCGTTTCCATTGTTCTTCTGGGCTACCTCCTCTTGCTTTTCCCTCTGTAGTGAATGGAGTTTCAAACATAAAACACGAAACATTGTGATTTTGTTCAAATTCTGTTTGCCGTGTTTCTAATTCGAATTTTTCAAAATATGGTGTGACATGCGTCACTTGAATGTATGCTATTTTTGGATCTAATTCGGTTACATCAATAGGTACAGAATCCATTATCATTTTAACGTTTTCTGAACCAAATTTTTCAGAATATAAATGCTGTAGGCGTTCCGATATTTCTGATAAATATGTCACTTTTGGCTCTTTGTAGATATATTCTTGCCCATTTTCATCTTCAAAATATGCCTAAAAGTGAAATATAATGCAAGCTATCCTATAATAATATAATAAAAAACATTGCCTTTTATTTTTAATAATACTTACCGAGCCAAAAAATGCAACCCTATAAAATCGTCCCAGAAGTCTCTTCCCAGATTTCGTAACTTCGACAATTTTATTGCAAGCTTGTGCTAAATGCGAATAACAATTTGCTAAAGCATTATAATTTCGTTTTTCTTCATACATAGGAACTATTAATCTGTACAAATGTCCAAGAACTTCAAATCGTTCTGCTTTTTCTAACATTTCGGCACAAACTTCTAATTGTTCAAGAATTAGGTATTCGTTGTAATGAATATCTTGTACACCTAAAATAATGTCGATAATTATAAAATATTGTATTAAAACATTAAAGAAAGAAATAATCTGTATAAATAATATACTAATATACATAAAACTTCTAGCAACAATGTTTAAGTCACTAATTACATGTAATAAAAATATTAAAAATAAAAATTTTATAATTAGATAAAAACTGATTTTAATTTTGACTGTTATCAATAGGTCATACACATTTTACATGCACAAACAAGAAAATAGCTTAGTAAAAGAGAGGAAATTAAAAGTGATGAGAACATAAAATAAGATACAAACATGTGCAAAACATACAAATCTCACCAGCATCAAGTTTGAGACTACATTCATCCCTAGAAATATTTTCAGAAATTTTATCAAAGGCTTCTGCTCCCCATGTGTGAACTTTTCTCAATTTTAAATATTCGGCCATTAATGCGGCAATATGCAATTGACAACAAGCGGCCTAAAAAAATAACATTGTAAAACAAAACATTATATATAAAAATAATTTCATAATACATACCTCTGAAAAATTTCCATCCCTTGCATGATTTCTAGCCATAGTTTCTAACCATGTGTGTCTTAATTCTGGTGTACTGGCATAAGAATTAGCCAAACTATGTTGCAAATCTACCAACATTTCAGGATCGTTGTTATGTTCTCTCATTTGGGCTGTTGCCATTAAAACAGTTCTAATCCTTTTATTAAGATCTTTAACTTCAACTGGAAATCCAGTACCCTTCATCACTTTATCAGATGAAGCATAACTGTTTATTAACGATAGTGATTCTTGAAACCTTGAATTGTTCAAACCAATAACGTTTCCAAGCATTTGAGAAACAGATATTATCACCTGTTTACAAGTAAACAATATTAGGATTAATCTAATAAAAAAAATAAATGATTTACAAAACACTTACTTGCAAGTGAACTCTGGTTAATCCTTTTCTACTAGTAAATTCAAAATTACTTCTCATTAAAAGATAAAGTAAAGCACAAGACTCCTGCCTAATGGAACTTAATTTACTATTGCAACAACGTAATAGTTCGTAACATAAACGTCCGCATAAAACTGCATTTCCTATAAAAGTAGTAACATTTAGTTAATTAAAATATATAATAAATT
>NW_017100135.1:608477-610301 GCF_001263275.1 Habropoda laboriosa | reverse complement strand
TATATAGATGTTAAAATTCATACCTTGAAAAAGAATTATAGAATAATTATTTAAAAAAGCTCGAAAACTGGCAAAAACATGACGTAGTAAAGTTTCAGATTGACCAACTTGTAAAAATGATAAATATATACTAAATACTTTCTGCATTATGGGATTATCACCATCTGCTGCTAACAGCACATCCTATAGAAAAGAGGAAATATAACGTAACAGATATACTTTTTAATTATAACACATAAACTTGCAAACCTGCACTACATTATTTTATACCTTAAAATGAATACAAAACAATCCTAAACAATCTAGTGCAATAAGACCAACTTCTGTTGCCATATTCGCTTCTAATAAAGCTTGCTGCATTTTTCCACTATCACTTTCAACAAGATTTTCTCTGACTGTAGTATTATGGGGTTGTAAGGTACTAGTAGCAGGTCCTTCATTAGTAAAATCAGGAGGTGCCATCCTCGCTGGTAGTGTCATTGCTTTTACTGTGCGAGGTTTTCCAGAATTATTTACCGCATTTGTAGCTATTTGTCTTTTTCCAATGTATTTAAAATGATGAAGACTCATTCTGAAAATATTGAGAATAATATATATTTTATGCTGAAAAGAGATTTTATAATTACTGTTTTATGATTTTATCAGATTTGACAGATATCAACTTACTCAATTACTGTAAAGAAACTTAAAATATCACAATCACCACACTGTTGCCACCAAGCAATCACTTGATGATCACCCAAATATTTTATCACAAATAAGAAGCAAAGTAAAATGTCTTTAACTTCTGATGATTGCAGTTTATCGCATCTAGGTGAAGACTGTGTGACGCTTAAAGAACGAGAATGTCTTTTTTTTTCGCCAGTACCATTTTCGATAGGTTCGCGGATGATAGTAGTTTCTTGAGATATATTTGACTGAGAAATGCCAGATATTGTTGACGTATCGGATTCTATACTAGCACAGGAATATCCATTAACTAAGCCTTGACCTGCTATGGCTGCGAAGTATGTAGAATCTCGTAGGTGCATAGATGCTCTTATTGGAGACTGAGTATCCAAATGTAATGTAAGCCTATGTACATTATTTTATCATGTAAATTATTATTCTTATTTATATGTTTTTAAAACAAATACAATACTAAATTTGGCCTTAAATTTACCTGTGTATTGATTTTGGAGTTCCAGCTGTTACAGTACTACAATCACTGTTTTTACTTGCTAGAAATGAACTACTTGTTGATATTCTATTAGTACCATTTTGTTTCATTTCTGTTTTACTGTTGTCGTGTATGGATTGCAATCGATGCAAATTTTCCAATACAATACCTAGCCATGGTATATAAATAGATGCTATTCTACTTAATTGACCCTGTGATAACATAATTTAATTAATTTGAAATTAAATCAAACAACTGTGTTCATAATTTTATACAACAACATTGTAAAAATTGACTTACTTTATTCTGATATCTATCATCAAGTTCATGCTTTGCCATCAAGTCTCTCAATGTAGCTATTGCTACTTTCCGAATTTGTACAATTTCATTTAAAGATGTTCTGACTTCTTGCATTAGGAGCCCAACCAAGAAATGATGTTTGCAAAAGTCCTCTGACAAGCAATATTCATTCATTAAATCTGTAATGAATATTTCAGATTAATACATTTATTTTATTCATTACAATTTTAAATTATGTGAGAATAGAAAAATATGCACATACAAGGACCACCTAAAAATATTAAAGATTGAACGAAATTAAAGTAGCTTAAATAAAATTTTGTAATAGATTGCTATAAACTGTTGACTATATTATATACATATAA
>NW_017100135.1:603280-608432 GCF_001263275.1 Habropoda laboriosa | reverse complement strand
ATAAAAATGTTTTTAAATGATGTTAATATAAAAATATAGAATTTTGCACACAAAAAGTGGTGTATAACATAAAACGTGTATATGTGTGTAAATCTATTTTATATAGATTCTATATTGCAAAAATATTTAATATTTAATAAATTTCTCTTCACAATTTTCGGTGCATTGTGGTATAATGAAACAGGCTTGCATAGCAACAAATAAGAATGCCATGAAAGTATTTTCTAAACATCTACAGACTGATAATGGTTAATGGTAAGAAAGTTGTGTGCAACTCCCACTCACTATGGCTACAGTAACAAACCACAATAAAGACGGGAGTGTATGACTTAACATACCATCACATTCTGGATCACTCTCTGTATCTTCTAAATAAAGCATAAAATGATTATATTACGAAGTTTAGGTATCAAATGTAATATGATGCTAATTAATTTTACCTCTAGAAGTAACTCGTGATTGCATCATTGGCAAGTTGAAAGATACATAATGCTCGTGCGAACAAATTATTTGCAAGAATGTAAATTTGAAGTCATGCAGTGTGCGTTGATCTCCGGGAGAGAAGTTGTCCATATACGAGTTGATTAGACGGAAAACAAATCCACGATCCATAAACGTAAGACATCGCTACATTAAAATGTGAAAAATTTGTGAAAAATATTTAACTACTTAAAGTATGTAATAAAACACTTTTAGCAGCAATTGTAATACAAAACTTTGTAAAACTTAAATTGATTACCAACTACTGTGTTTTTAATTAAATAGAAGAATTAATAGGAATTAATATGTATGCATATACTGCATTCACTTACCTTTAAAAATTGTGCAAGGCTTTTATTTAATTCATGAGTTTCAACCGGCATTTCTTTATATTTGTTCATAAGATAAGGCATAATAACTTCCACTAAACTTTGAATTTTTTCATGGTAGTCTTTTGAAAACCTTTCATTTCTATGCATCTATAAAATAAGTTACTTGAGCCGAATTCCTTTCCATAAATTATATTTTATGTAGTATTGTAAAACCTACTTTTATTCTCCCTGTTGAAAGCAAATGCTGTGCCATACTTTTGATCGTTATTTCAAAAAAGAAACTAGAATGATGCATAAATTTATTCACTACTAAAAAGTCAGTATTACTTGGTTGCAATAATGTAGGAAGATGTCTTGCTAATTGTTCATGAACAGTTATACTACCATTTCCTTGAGAAGGCAGCACAAAAACAAACTGTAAAACATAACAATGTAATATTCATGTATAAGATTAGATAACCACTTTTACTTTACCTTAATACAGTATTTACCTTAATATAAGCTTGAAGTGTTTCCTTCCTACCAGCTTCATGTACCATGTTTATAAAATGTATTAAAACTCTTATAATATACAACCCAACTTCTTCATTTGTAGTACAAGTTAACAACGCAAATAATTGATTTAGTATAGTAGGAAGAAATGTGATTACAGTAACTAGTTGAACGGCATGAGCAGCTTTTAATATTTTGCACGTTTCTGAATCTGCTGGTACTGCTCCTAATTTTGTATCCAGAATGCGTTCCATATGAGCAAATAAATTATGCAAATGTATATCACGTGCAAATACAGTTGAAATCAACTGAAATGCTACTGTAAATACTGGCCGTTGAGAATCGATCCATATAATTTCCGGTCCTGCGTTCTAGATCATCAGAAAATTGATTTATAATACGTTAAAAATTAAAAATATTTTTGCACTTTATCATATTTTACATTGATAAAATATGAATTTTTAATCTAATTTTATTCTTACCCCTTTTCCCAATCCAAGAGGTTGTATTGAAAGATATCCTGGTGGTAAGTGTGTTGCTACCGGTAATGTCTGTACGTTCATATCCATATCCACATTTAATCTATAATTATTGTAATTGTAATATAATTTAATTTGAAAATTTACTATATAAACATAATATTTTACATCAACATAGTACAAAATTACCATACCTTCCTTTATGCAATAAGGGTGACCAAGCATATCCAACACAGTTCTCAACTCCATTTTCTTTTTTCTTATTCATATCACAACTTATATGATAGAAAGAAAACAGCAGATGATGCTTAGCATGAAGTTTTGTTGGTAATCGTATTTTAATTTCTTCATACCAAGAAGGGACTGCATTGTGGTGTAAAACTGCGCAAGACGCTCGTAAACATAAAAGTGGAGCGCCAGGTCGTCCATATATACACTATTAGAAAAATATACAAAAGCTATTAATAGTGTTTTAATAATCTTCAAAACAATTTGTATTCTACATACTCTCAAAGGTGTGGTATTTTCACTATCATCATCTCGTAATTCAACAATACATGCAATGTTTCTAGCTCTGGTGAATATTTTTTGTGTATCAAAGCAAAGAGTTTGTGGATACACGTAGAGATGGTTAATAAAAGTTGTGTATGGATGAACATCTTTCTCTGAAGTGCTTTCAAACTCAGTAACCTCAAGGGTTGGTTCTGACGTTGGTGGTAACGGAAATGGCTTTAAAGCTGCTAAAGATGTAGATAATGTATCTATAAAGAGAAAAACCAAATTGTCACTCTTTCATGTATTAAGAAAGAGTTCATTATACAAATACATACTTTCAGGTAAATCTGTAATTGACTCAATTTTTATCTTCAACCAACCAGGTATCACAGTCAATTTACTAAGTTTTTCGGGTCTGTAACAAAACATATTAACAAATATTAATTCATAACTTATTAAATATTTTTGTATAACATACTTTCTATACTCTGAAAGAAGTTTGAGTAATTCCTCATCTTTTATCTTATTTCCTTCTTGTCTGTATATTGCTGGGAAATCTGATGAAGTATCTAATTCATTACTATATAATCTAAATAAGGGTCTAGCAGCCCAAGCAAAAGGCATTCTGTAATTCCCCAATCTGGAAAAAGCATAACAAACTAACTGATTCATGAAATTATAAAAAATTTAATTTTTAAATTATAGTCTTATGTAAACATACCTTTGGCAGCATGCTCTAACTTGTTTATGTACTTTTAAACCTAATCGCGGATCTTTTGTAGCCCTTAAATATGGTTCTGAAGTTTGGCATATATTCCCTTGCAATATTTTATCTATTCTCACAACCAAGAATATGTCAGGATGAGGATTACTAATACTAAATATGGCCTGTAAATATGTATATTGTTATTAACAATATGCAGAATAATGTTATTAATAACATTATGAAAAGTTCAATATTGAAAAACAAACCTGTTTTGGATATTTAATCCAGTCTAATGGTATATTTTTCAAGTCATCTGGTAAATTCATACTTTCTGTAGATTCTGTCATAATACCTACAGGACTTAATTCTTTCACCATTTCTTGAACAACCTCGTGATTAATATCAAAATGGAAGTTCTCAGTAAGCTTTCTACCATTTCTTGCATCATAAAGACTTAATGTTGTCTGATATGGTTCTACCTGACACAATGATTCTTTCTCATCTATTGGTGCTTGTAATCTAAATTTAAGGCTTTCACATTTTACAAAAATTCTTTGTCCAAATTGTTCTTTGTATGGGTCAATATTGTGTTCATTACAATTTCCTGGCTGTTGTTTACTGTGTGGAATATGAGGGTAAATGCTAAATAGTCGTTTACGATTTTCTCGTCTAACTAATGCTATACTAGTATCAGTTTCCCTGGAATATTTTATTAGCTGTGGATTCATACTTTGTTCCAAACCATATATATTTATCATTCAAGTAACATTTATTTGTATATTCAATACCTGCATAGGTTGAGGAGAAGGAGGAGGTGTGTTACATGCTCTTTCTAATGAAGCAGCACGTTTTTCTTCTTGTTGTTTATAATGCTGTAATACTGAGCTTAACTTTAATAACCAATCCTGCATATCTGTCTCATTATCTGCTGCTAAAGTATATGATTTATGAGTCCCGCTCATTCTTAATTCAAAACAATACCTTCCACGTTTTGGATTCCTCACAACTTCAGTGCAAAAATCCATCACTATTGTTAATTTAGCTTCTCCCTTTTTTTCATCTTTGAAAAATTCAAGAATATAAGTGCCATCAACTTCTTGTCTAAGATGACAAAACCTTCTCTTAAATGATTTTGAACCAATATGTGCAAACATACGATCACTGCTACCAATTTCTGGTCCTTTCATTAAATAACCTTCTTTTGTTATTCCATTACTTTTTGTTGACTCCTAGTAAAATTAAACCAGCTATTTTTATTTCTTCTTCCATATAAATACATTGAATATTTTATAATGACAAACAAAAGTAATAATAGAAAATGAATTTAATAATTAAGCACATATTATGAAAAGTATTGTAAAAACAATTTTAAGAAAAAATTTAATTTTATTAGAAATCACTTTGGTAAAAAATTACACTAAAAGAGAAATATAGTCTTTTCTTAAAAATTTTAAGAAATATAAAAATTGCTGTTATTTTAATTATTTTTATCTAATCATGCATTCTAAAAAAACAACACTACAATACAAATTTATTAACTTTCAATATTTTTCAAATTTTAATTCAACTTTCATAAAGAGTTCATTGAAAGCAATATATTTTACCTCATCAACTTGGTCTACTTCTGTATCAATTTCATATACTTCATCTTTTAGATCATCTGCTTTTGCTATTCTAAAAGACAAAAAAATACAAATAAACTAATACAATACACTTTACTGTATATTTTACATTTTATAAAATTAAATATTGCAATTGTTAATATTGAAGTATAAAGATGTTATTATATTAATAAACTAAAATATACTATTTGTTATTCATTTTTTAATTCTCATGTAATTAATATATATACAAGCACTTTTATCAATTAAGTTCAGTACATTACTACATGCACTAAATATAATAATTTGAATACTTGTATAGAAAAATAGTAATAATGGCCAGATATATCATTGTAAATGTAGATATAAAAACATACTTAGGTAATTCAAGATAAGTTCCACTATATGTAGAATATTTGTAATGTATAAGATTCCAATTAGATGTATAACTATGTAAACATTCTTTTGTAAGAAGGTTTTCTCCTCCTTCCTCATTATCTGAAGTTTGTGGTATTGTTGGTACAAGTGTACGATATCTTCTAGGTAATACCACTTGCTGCATTAAAA
>NW_017100135.1:598061-601388 GCF_001263275.1 Habropoda laboriosa | reverse complement strand
GATAAATATATCTTTTTAAATAAAATGTTATTTCAAAAATGATACAATTTTATTAACATCCTGTGTATGAACCCATGTAATGATTTATCTACTCATACAACGGATGTAAATTCTGCATAATAGATAAGATATTGCTGAATTAAAACTCACTGAAACATCATCCTGAGGATATAATAGAAGCTCTCTTTGAGGGTCATTTTGTAACAAAGTTTTATTTTTTAATACAAAACTTTCAAAATCTATAGGTTCTACTAGATGTGGTTTATTCTGAAATAAAAAAAATTAATTCATGAGATAAATAGTAACAGATCAAACAAAATACTTTATACACATATATTCATTCAGTTTATTTCCACTTCTCAGCAAAAGTTATTCAAATAATTTAAAGCAATAAAGATTTATAACAAGCTAAATGAATGACCTACAATCTATATAAATTGAAAGTTCTAATATACTCTTTAAAAGTTAAACACCAATTTATCAATCCCTATTATGATAATAAATGGGTTAAATAATTCCATTTAAAAATGACATAATTTATTCTTAATTCAAGGGAATAATTAACAAACAATGAGTCAGGATACTGCAAGATACCATAAATGGACATGTTTCAATGTGAATAATATTATCTTCTCAAAACAGAATTTCATGTTTCAAGGCTGCTGCAAAGAAAAATAAAAAATCAAATAGAATTTAAAAACTACAAATAAGAACTCAATTAAACATTACTTTATCTCTTCTTTAGCTTGAAATATTTATGGTGAACCTTGCGTTTAGTTGACATTAATTGTCATGAATAATGAATTAACGATGTTATGAACGTTCCACTAAATGATTGCAGGAAGAACATATTTTCACTGTTATCAATTGTTACATGCTTATTGTTCAAAAGACAATGCAAACATTTCTGCATACAATCATGCGGCAAAATGTAACGAGTTAAGGATGTCAGCGAACTTACCTGTACGGTACTCTCGCGTACTACCTGAGAGACAGTCTCTCGTAATTGGGCGGCCATGCCCGGCTTACCCAAGCCACGAGTAAACTTTCTTTCGCTCATCTTTGCCGATGACACATTGATCTCATCACCGTATGCCAACGAGAACAATCGTAATCATCACGCGTATTCATTACACTCAACAATACTAACCGCTCATTATTACCGCGGCCATATTTACGCGGCTTCTAAGCTCACGTCGTAGCAATGCATGACAGCTCTCCCTATGCAATTTGCAGTGTAATATATCGCTGCAACTATATCCAGTGTATGTGGTTACATACAGAATACTATTTAATCATACTGTAGACCTACCTCACGTTGCATTTAGACATCTACGATACTATACGAAATTCGGTAATTATTTCTCGAAAACAATTTAATAACCGAATTTTTTTTCATTTTCTCCATTTGGTTTATGTTGTAAATTTAGTTTATTAATGTTACGATAATTTTACTTCTTATTTGTTAATAGTATTTGTACATTTTTTCTGTTAGAATTATAACAATCAAAAAATGTTTTCTTTTCTATTTCTATTTTTCAAATAATCTCAAAAATCTAAATTAAATATGTAAAAGTAATATTTAAACAAATGGTGCATTACATTCTAATTGTTAAATATTTGATTTAAAATTATAATATATTGACAACAAAACATTTTTTAATTCAAGTTTGCATTCTATTAACTTTTATTGCTATTATTACTTTCTTTTTTATTACATTAGATCGTCTACGAACAAATATTAGTTGAAGTAAAAGAAATTCCAAGAAATTACAAAGTTAATAAGAAATATTTGAATCTTATATATAAACTAAACCTGTTAATTGTGAATAATATATTGTGGAATGTCAATAATATCGCGGGTCTAAAACTGCGGCGTGATCTCGAACGTCTATCTACAGTAACGTTGGTAATTTGGTATCGTCTGCTGCAGTTGCCAAGAACTCTGCAGATTTTCGTTTTATGCAATTTTTGAAAATATTTCGAACGAACGATCATATGAGTTTTCGATGATTAGTTAATGCAATTTTTATGCATGTTCAGTGCTCGACTAGCTCTGTGCTTTTATAAATAATTATCGAATACCTACCGATATTTAGGTTTGAGAAAAAAACTGGCTTGATTCAAAGTGTTTTTACATTAGATTATGGATGACGAGCTTGAAGACAGGATTTTATATCAGGTGACACAGAAATAGTTAAATATAATATTTTCTTCTTTCTATAAAAATTTACTTCGAATCCAAAATATTTGTTATATGTTCGATGTACGATTTCGATATCTCGTGATTCGTATTCGAAAATAGCCTCGATTAACTGCTTTCGAATTTTTGTAATATATACTGTAAGTAGGATATAATATAAGTGTATCCTTTGATTAATTGATGGCAAATAGTATTTGTTAATTATATATGTTTGAGTATATACTCTCAGTTTAAAATTTACCACTATTATTAATTGTATATTTTTCTATTTGTACAACAGACATATGTATCACACATGAAGCTAGTGTCAAAATTTGCAGTGGGCATTCCTACTGGATTAAATGCTGGGATAAACACTCCTTTGGGCTATTTTTGGAGAATCATGAGAGCTTATGCATTGAAGCCAGAAGTGTTAATTTGTGGTGCAGTTTTGGCAATAATTCTATTTTACATACAAGCAGTTGACGTATGGAGCCGATCATTATTAGGAAAAATTCAATACACGCTTGGGCGTACTACATCAAAAGTACATAAATTAAATTAAGTTGTATGATAATTTATTACATAAACAGAAAAATTAGGTTTACTTTAGCTATTACGTATTGAAGATATTATAAAAAATAACAAAGGAGAAGCAAATTTGTAGAAGGACTTCTTTTTAGGTATCAAAACTACAGTTTTTAGTTAATGATTCTGTAAATAATGGGGTGAAACTTAGCTGGGAATTAAAACAAGGATATATTGCTGCTTATGCTGTTCAAGGTCATAGAGCTCGTATGGAAGATCGTTTTGTTGTAAATGAAGATATGAATAATACAGGAGTATCTTTGTTTGCAGTATTTGATGGACATGGTGGAGAAGTAAGTTAAAAAATATTTAGCATTTAAATTGATTTAAATATCATAAAAACTTAATCTATTGTCCATAAATACTATATTTTTAAGGGTTTATTGTATAACATTAGATATTCCATATAACATTATAATTATGAAATTATTTAATTTATGATGTTATATGATGATTATCTTCCAAAATTACAGATTAAAAGCACAGGGATAAGGTAAAAATATATTTATTACAGTAAAGTTGTATAAAAATAATAATAAAATAGTGAAAATTAAATT
>NW_017100135.1:595742-597923 GCF_001263275.1 Habropoda laboriosa | reverse complement strand
GCTTAGTTCAAATAGAGAAACTTAATAAGTGATATATCATGAATTATAATAGCATTCAGAAAATATTTTTGAAAATAAAGTAGTGCATGTAAAAAGTTAATGAATTATCTTCTTCATACATTGATATCTTTAGCTAATAATGTAGCAATATATAAATATTAAGTAAATAGCTCTAAAAGAATTCTTATGATTGTAGTTTGTTATTACCATTATAACTTTTAACTACCACAAAACAGATAGTTAAGATACATGTAACATATTACATTACTACTATCATTTTTACATGAAATAGTGTCATAAAATATCTTAATAATAGTATACTTACAATATGTTAATTATATGTTACCTGCAGACATTAAAATATTGATATACATTTTTATTTTATAATAGTTTGCAGCGAACTATGCACGTGATAAACTTATTCCAAACATTAATAAAAAGGTGATTGAATTAAAAGATATAATAGCTGGCAGAGCACCACGTGTGTTAGAAGATACAAGGAAAGATGAAGAAACAGAGAAAAAAGAGGAAAAAAGTGATACCGGACTTCCTGAACGGAAAAAATCTTTTCGTAAAACCGTAAGCACATCAGTAACAGATGATTGTATGAAAAAAAATGGTGGTGTAACTGACCCAGAACTTCTTGATAAACTGGATAGTCTACAAAGACCAATTACAAGAGAGGTATGATGACTATTAATAGCTATCTTAAATGAATGTAAAAAAATTTATTCTTTATTTTAACTATAAGGTAAGACCATGCAGAACAACAGACAAGCCACCAAAAATAGATATCACAAATTATTTGGATGGAAATAAAATAAACTATGGTAAACTACTAACTGATGAAGTGTTAGCAGTAGATAGATTATTGGTTGAAGCTGCTAAAAAAAACATGGATGTGGCTGGTAATCATCTTCTTATTGCTTGTACTAAGAATAGTAGGAAATAGAGATTTTCTTAAATTAAAAAATAACTATAAAATTTATGATACAGGTACAACTGCCTTGATTGCTCTTTTAGAAGACAATAAATTAATTGTGGCAAATGTTGGAGATTCAAGAGGTGTAATGTGCGATGGAAAAGGCAATGCTATACCTTTATCCTTTGACCATAAGCCTCAACAAGTATATATTTTTATTTATATAGATTATATAACTCATATAATAAACCTATTTTACTCCATGATAAAATATATTTCCTACTGTAAGAATAACTTTCAGGAAAGAGAAAGAAGAAGAATAAATAAAGCTGGTGGTTTAGTAACATTCAATGGTGTGTGGAGAGTTGCGGGTATATTAGCAACTTCTCGGGCTTTAGGAGACTATCCATTAAAGGATAAGAAACTAGTAATCGCTGATCCAGATATTTTAACTTTCGATCTTAGTGACCATAATCCAATGTTTATTGTTCTGGCGTCAGACGGTTTGTGGGATACGTTCACAAATGAAGAGGCTGTAGCGTTCATTAAGGAACGTATAAATGAGCCACATTTTGGTGCAAAAAGTATCACATTACAAAGCTATTACAGGTAATGTAGATCAATATTACATATTTTTATAATATCAATTTAAGTCATTGTTTCATTATATATTCATTTTTTAAATATATAGGGGTTCGGCTGACAATATTACTGTAGTTGTAATTAATTTAAAGGATCGTACATACAGCATATCAGAGGCCAAAAAAAGTCTATAATGTTTTAATTATACAACGAATTTATATACTTTTTCCAAAGATATTCTAGTCATTAATTACATATTAACGACTAGTAACTGTAAATCATTGGGAAAACATGAATATACTTTTGTTTGTGAAATACTGAAAAATGATGATTCAGTTCTTATTGAAATATCTTCTTGATAAATCTGTTTTAATCAATTTTATTGAAACGTTACATATTGCAGTAATTTGTAGGTATACATTGCATGTAATGTTTTGTGCAGTTATATACTGAATAATAGAATATGTTTTTTCCAGTTCGTAAAGTTTAAATAAGAGTAATATTTTTTAATTTCAAGTAATTTTAAACTCTGGCAATATTTTCATAAAGTGAATAATTAACATTATTTTTTTTTCCTAAAATATCAATTTTCCTATTTCACTAACAATGTATGAGTACATAATTCTTGTATATCTATGTCATATTATGAATTATTGTATAAAAAAATTGTATATTGT
>NW_017100135.1:594639-594937 GCF_001263275.1 Habropoda laboriosa | reverse complement strand
TTAAATAGTCTGTGTGAGTATATTTAGCAATAGTAATATTCTTCATTATCTTATAAAATTTTATAACTGTGTTGAACATTGAACCATAGAATATCATTGAATATTTTTAGTAAAATTTTATCTATTCATTCTATGTGACTTATAAGTTTGAAATGGCGAGTATTTGTATTATTCACACAGCTAACTGCATAAAATTCAAAATACATTAATAGAATGAGTATATAACGTAAATCAATGTAAAAATTACTCTTTTCTTCATATATCATTTATATCAATAAAAGATATTAATATTTTAGAT
>NW_017100135.1:590433-592612 GCF_001263275.1 Habropoda laboriosa | reverse complement strand
AGTAAAATATAAGTAATATATACAATATTTTAATTGTTTGTTTGGTATAAATTATTTTATTATTCAACTGCTAGTACTGAAATAGCACTAGTTTGTCAATTATGTATATTGAATGAATAGCTGTATTTTATGTACGAATGGACCATTCTTGATGTTATATATACATTATTCATATTGCAGACTGTCATTAATTAGTGATTAAATGTTAACCAAGTAATTCAAAATCTTCATCTGATGTATCACATTGTGGATCTATGTGTTCAAAATCTACAACTAAAAAAAATATTGCTAAAATAAACTGTAACAAATCAGATTTACTGAAATTTAATATCTTGTATTTTTAATATTTTGATGATAAAATTTATCAGTAAATTTTAAGTTGTTATCTTGGACTAAATCATAAATAATTGCAGCTCCTTTACATTAACTGTATTGCTTTTTAAAATAATTGTAAAAAACTTTAATTTATAACAATTCACCATTATTAAGTAGTATTTGTGAATTTTCTTAATTCTCGTCTCAAGAATAATTAGCCGTTTAATAAAAAAAATTTTAATAAAATTCGGTCTTTATCATTATCTGCTAATTCTCTTCTTATTTAATAAAGATTTTGTTCAAATAGAACTTTTAAGAGGCTATTGTCAACGTCTGATAATCGACCTGGCTTGAAGGTCGAAACTAAACACAAAAGTCATAAAAGGCTGTAGGTCATTTAGAATTTCCAGAAAGCCTTATAATTCACTACCTGTATCCGCCATTACTTATGACTCAACCCAATAATTTTAAATTACGTATACTTTATCAATAAATAAGTATAAATCCATTACTACTAGATAATTTGACTCATATAAATAAGAAATTTTATTTGAAGTAAATTATTTGGTAAATCCTACTTTTCTATTAATATTGTATTAATGTAAAGATACTTACAACTTGAAGTTGCTATTGCTTCTGCAGCAACATCTTCCGCTGGAGACCAGTATGCTAATCTCTCTGCACATAATTCAAGCAGAGGTTGCTTTTCAGAAGTTATTAATTCTTCTTGAATAGATTTACATAAAGATTTAAAGTCCTTTTCAGTTGCACAAAAAAAGCACTGAAATGAAAGGTTTACTTGTTTCATAAAAGTATGTTCTGTTATTAATTAGTTAATTTCATAACTAATTTTTAAATAATAAGGTTGTCTACTAACAAGTGCTACAGAAGGATCTATTCCTGTGATAGGAATACGACTAGCAAATTTACAGTGGTAAGTGGCATCCATTTCAATTTCTTCCTCGTCTATTTTTCGGTTAACAGTACCTGACCTTTGTGTTGTATGAGGATCCAAATAAATTACTTCATTTCCTGCAGACAATAAATTTATAATTTCTGCACTTTTTCATTTTTTTGAGTTTAATATCTTATTAGAAAATTTAACAAATTCAAACATACCAACACATCCTATGAAATATAGTGCAAGATTGGGTTTCCCTCCCATTACTCCTAGAGATTGTGGTATTTTGAATGAAGTCTGAAAAATTACAGGTATGAATACATTATCCAGAACTTCATTCATATTTCAGTCCAACTTTAGCCACTCATGCAAGAACATTTATTTCTTTATTACTTTAAGAACGTTAATGTAGACAGGATTAATCTCGCTTAACCCGAGGCGAAGAGGTATTAAAAGTAATAAAGGTTTCCATTGGCTAGGTGCTTTCAATGGTACATCACCATCTGCTTCTGCTGTTGTACCTCCTTCTACTCTACATTGTTTTACTGTAAATATTTAATTAAATAATAAACATTGAAACCTTGAATAAAGAAACAGATGCATTAAAATAAAAAAAAAATCACATACTTACAAATGTCATTAACTATTAATGTATTGTCCAGAGCAACATGTATTGTAATTGAACTCCATTCATCATATACAACTAATTTTCTGAAAATTATAATTTGATAAAACATCAAACCTTACATATAAACACATTTAAAATATGAGAAATATGTACTTTAATACTTGTGCTATTGTATTGGGACCAAACCATTGTCCAACTGCTTTTCCTTCAGATGCTCCTGTTAATGCAATTTGATGAATAGAGAAAGCAGCAGTTCTTTTGTCTTCAAAACGTTTCAGAATTTTCAGGTATGTACTATTTTTAGTTTCTGGTATCCATTGCCAGTCTCTACCTAT
>NW_017100135.1:586799-590386 GCF_001263275.1 Habropoda laboriosa | reverse complement strand
TTCATTTAACAAATTAAAAATTAAAAATGAATATAAAGATATTAACTTTACAATATTGATATGAACATCAATACTATGTGAAACAAGAATTTACCTAAGTGTAATATAATTAAAGCTTGACCAAGGACCATTTGCCCACATCTTAGCATACAACCCCAACCCTTGTCAGTTGTAAATGTAGAATTGTAACCACCAATTGGTACAAAACCTTTCCGATATGTGAACCATAATTTGGACCTTATATCCCTACGAATTGCATCGAGTTCTGAAATTTGAGTTCTTGCATGTACAATTTTTCAAAAATTTCTTTATTGTAATTATTTATTAGACCTTTTATGGCATTGTATTGTTTCCCAAGAACCCAAACTGGCTCATCTGTTTGTGGTATGTCCTCTGGTTCGTCTGAAATATTCTGCGTGAAAAGACTGTCCATTTTCACAGTTTTTGTGAATACTATCTACTTTGCTTAAAATCCTTCAATGGATTATATGGATAAAATGCTTTGTTCCTCTATAAATATAAAAAAGGAGAGTACAGTTTTTTCCACAAAAAAAAAGTGATTGGAGTAAGGTTAAGTGTTTGTCAAAGAATAATATTTCATATATACAATACGACCACCTTCAGCTTGACAAAACAGCATTGGTCATTGTTCATTGAGCAAAAATTTCATTGTTTTCATAAATGATGAGTATAACGTTATTATTTCACTTTAGAAGAATGTCAACAAGATCATGATATCAACAGTACAGCTGATTAATAAATATCTCAAAGATAGCGCAATAATCGGAAACAGTTCGTATTCTTGTAAGCGTGGTGTCATGTACACGTAAATAATGCATACAGGACGTATATTGTTTAGACTAAAAATATTTTATTTTAAAAAAGTTACTCATGAAATGTTTTTCATATATTAAAACCAGCACATATTAATCCCTCCTATTTGACATTTTTTATTACACTCTACAGAATGCGTATTTTAAATACCTCTTCCTTACGCTAGATGGCATATATTTTCACGTGGAGAACATAGTATATACACAACCACGTGCTATGAGCTTTTTCTTTCTTTACATTACAGGTGTTTATTAGTTTTTCCATTTTGAATTAAATGATAACAAATAACTGATGTTTTCTATCAATTCGATTAGATATATGTTACTTATACACAGGGTGCTTTAAAAAAATTTGTAAACATATGCAGAATTCATACCTGTACACTTTTTCTTTTTTTTCTTTGCAATAGATTGACAAAGACGAGACTGTCTTTGAAACAAAGAAGAAACGTGGTTGCATGGGTGAAGGTCTTTCAACTATCTACGGTGATTCGTAAGAAATATGCAAAACAGTTACTTCCATATAAATATTAACATTTTTTAAGCACCCTGTATAGTAAAAAAAAGTTATAGGTTTCATCATTTATTTAAATAAAAAAATAAAGAGTGTCAACTTTCATATTGAATATCTGCCGATATTAACTGCAATTTCAATAAATGGAAAGAAGTGCCGTTTTTATTTACGAAAATATACTATAAATAAAAATGTTTTTCCTTTTTCATTAATATGTACTAGTAGTATTGGAACTGCGAATTAAAAACCTTTTAAATTCAAATAATATGTATATAAACTGAATATACGTATGTTGTAAACTTTAATGAATTTTAAAAAGTAAAAATCTAGAAGTGTAACAATAAATAATAGATTATTATCCCAAAAATATTACTCACAAATGAATAACAAAATATACAATAGTTTTCATTACAGCAATTTTTATCAATAATTTTGGCAACTATTAACAAACTGTAACGACAAATGCTATTTTTTTATACATTATTGATACCACAGCCAAGGTACGAAATAGACTGAACATCTACATATGTAAATTTGTGTCATACGGTCTGGTGGCTGCATAGCCATCGTTACCATTCTCATGTCACATGCGATGTTATCGATTCAGAATAAAATAAAATTACAACGCTATAGTGGTGGTAGGAATTGTAATTAAGCAATGTGACAATCAATTGATTTGTAAATTAGGATTGATCTATAGAATTGAGACTTCATGAAAGAACAGTGACAGTTTTACGCGGGAAGTCCGACAAATATGTTAGGGTTCATGAAATACGTACAATTGTAATATTTCTGTTAAAGATTTTGTGTTTATAACAGGGATTAAACAGTTACGATATCGATTTCGGTTACGGTTCCTGTATCGACTGTCTATCGATTCCAAAATCGTTCTCAAATCAATTCTCGTATCGATTTTACAGTAATTGAAATCACTAGATATTGCGGTTGTATATTATTATATATAAACATACCTTTCACAAAACCATTATTTAAAAAAAGAAACTGAAATATTTATGCATATTATTTCTTTGCAACGTCGGTGGCCAGTGATGCTGCGGACCTGAAGTTCACGCGATCAAATCCCGACGCCGAAACTTTTCTTTTTTCAGAAGACTTGGAAAAGTTTCCCCTCACTTACACTCTACAATTAATTCATGGACTTTGAAATTTGTTTTGCCCCTATTATATTGAATTCTAATGTTAATCTGTTGAAAAGTGAGAAGTGAGAAAATCAAGATAAAAGGAAAGTAGGACTTCACAGAATTGAAAGTTATTACGTATTTCTTTTTCATAAATATATTAAAAATGTAATGAAAATTAGTGTTTTTATGTTTTCCTTTTGAATATTCCATTCCTTTGAAATATCAAAAATATTAGACATATTCTGCATTGATAATTTTCTTTAATTTTGTCGGAGAAATTCGTGAAAGAAAAGGGAAGAGAATAAAGAAGTAAAGACTAATATAAGCGAGGTCTATACAATTCAAGATCGTCTGTAGGCAAGCAAACCGACCTAAGGGCATCGTAAACCAATATAACTGCATTCGTTTTATTTGCTCCTAGCTCTATGCTCCATTTCTCTCTAGTTCACTGAAAAAACTCCTTGTTACACTGCGGATTTGCCTTGTAAAGAACCATAAACGATACAATAAAGGACAACAGTTTTTAACATTTTCTACATTTATCGATCTCAATGTTTGGAACTATTGTAACTTAAAAAATCGCCGTTCATACTCGTAGAGTGCGCTGCAAAACTGTAACTTTTTCATGAGGTCGGTATTTCAGTTCGTATGATACGAAATCTCGTAAAATGTTCGGTCTATCCTTTATCACGTTTGTGATGGTACTCCGATTGGTGCTTGGTACGAAACAATTTCCAATCTCCTATATGTCCAGCAATTATACTACCTGTACAGTTGACTTCTTATTCACTTAACGTTTCTCATTATTCCGATCAGTTGCTTATAGTGATTCAACGTGAAACACTTGCAAAATTTCCTATTAACCTTTACGTAATGTTATAAATAAGTTTTATCATTTTTTATTGATCATCTTTTATTGTTTCGCTGTGAATTTGTGAACAAATGATAAGACGATCAAGAGGGATTTTTGTGACATTTATGGATTTTATTGCAAGGAGTTACAATTGTAAGCAAATAAAAATAATAGAATATAAGATAACCCTTCCTTTTTAAATGATTCAAGGATCAAAAGACATTTTTATTTCAAATAAAAAAAAA
>NW_017100135.1:581030-586706 GCF_001263275.1 Habropoda laboriosa | reverse complement strand
AATGCAAAATTAATATATACTTTGAAATACAGAAATTAATAAATAATAACGATATTGCAATATATGTTGAACAAACCCATATTGATTTGAACTTTATGAAACATATTCGATGATATCCGATTTTAAAACCTCCTATCAAATACCAAGATTATTTTTTTTTATTAATGAAATCTCTCGTACTGTAGTTATCTTTCATGTACCCGTTTTCCTTGAGACTTTCTATTGAAACGCGTGAATGTATAAATCTTCGAACAATTAAGTACTCTTCATCAGAACGAATGATTAAGAAATTTCATCACTAATATCTATGCACTATTATGTTAAAATGATTAAAAAATTTCATATCTGCAAATTGTAACAAAAATTACAAAACAAATGAAATTTCTCTATTAATAACGTAGAACGGTTTTAATTTTCATCTTAAATTACACTTTAGCATTATCAGGATTTGTAGTTATTATTACACAGAGAGATAAGAATCTCTTATCAGCCATATTGCAATGCATAATCATCTGTCGACTGTAATTCTAGATAGAAATATATGCGATGTGACTCACAATAGTTCATGATTCATGAAGTTTCTTTTTCTTGTATTCCGCTTTTCGCGATATTAAGCAAATTATCCATTAAACTGTACAAAACAGTCACAATTACGCAACACGTAGGTGCAACAGTGTTTAATGTAATGGTAATTACAGCAATTATCGTTTAATGAACTCTAGAGAATAGATCTCTGATGCATTTAATTCTCCTTTCACCAGATTCACTGAAGTATTTTATTGTAGAGCAAATTTTACAATTTAAAATATATTTATGCAAATTTATTATTGTTACGTAAAAATTGCAAATATCAAACGGTACAATTATAATTTTAACTATTTTTTTTATCGATTGTTCATTATATAATAAAATAACGTCAATACTACACAATCGTAAAAATGAATTAATTTTCAAATAATTCAAATTACTTTTCATCATACTTACGAAGTTATTGTTCTATTTTTATTATTTAGAAATTGAGAAAAACATTAAATGCTGAAGTCACAAACCAGTTTCTGCATACGTTTATCATTGAACTTTACAATATCTAATCTAACAATCAACTGCATTTGAAAAAAAATAATCAACTCCAATGTATACAGAAAAGTATGTATGGTGAACGTAATACAAAATGAATCGTGTAACGGAATGCAAAAACAGCCGTTCCTAACAGGTTCGACTAGTTCCAATTACTTGAGTGAAACGGTAAATCTCCGATCCATGATGTAGGATTTCCAGCTATAGAGATAGACATTTGTTTCTTTTGTTTCATTAGAATTTGACCAACTGACGATAGAAAAAATTAAAAATAAGTACATATAAAGAGAAATTGCAATACCGACAGAAGATACAAATTTTTTTATAATACAAATTCGTATACATTCGAAACGAAACTAAATACATAGTCTATTTCAGAATTAATTGATATTATAAGTCAGTTTTTTTAGCATTTATGCGTAATTATATCATTTGCGTTACTTGATATTGCTTAATGAGTAATAAAGACATCATTCCATTCGAACAATCAGCTTAATAAATGTGTATCTAGATCACGGTGCTTAATTCCGTCTGACAAGCTAAGGTAATTTGTCAATATCCTGTATCGTTTCCGTAGATAAAACAGTTTATATATATTTTCATATCTGTCTCATTTTATATCAATTATTTATAATATGAACATTGTTGATCTAAATAAATATATATACTAACGTAAAGTATGCTTTAAAAGGTATATTATCAAATGTGCATAATATATCTAATAATCATTTTTACCATAAACTTGGAAATTAAAATATAAAAATTAGCATAGTACAGTAATGTCAATGAATGTATTATCTATATTTACCGACATTTCGTACAATAGAGTTCTTATTGTTTCCCGATAGAGCTGGATTTTATTTAAACGCGTGTGAAATTTTGACCGAGAGTAGAAGAAATGAAAGTGGCATGATGGACGATCAATAATCTCTAAACGCTCAGCTGAAAGCGTAGTCCTCCTGTTCGTATCATGACAATCATTTCAGTCGTGAACGCGAGCGGACCTCGTTGGCATCGGTGATTTTTCCTTTGCCAGGAGATCCTTTGCCGTTGATAGATAATTTACCTGCCAAATCTAACGGAAACGTCGAAACGTCTACCGTTCATGGATAACATGTGTATCATATGTCATATACACATTCACATTAAAACTGTGCATAACTGCTAACAATGTGTTAATTCGAATTAAAAAAAATTAAATAAAATGAAATTAGTATTAACAACTGCCATAATCATGTTTTAAATACGTGCATACATCACCGTAAAAAAAAAACCTACAGACTTCGTGAATGTTATACGTTTTTATATAGTTTGTGTGTAAAAATCAGAAAGTCGTGAAATGTGTTTGAAACAGTTATCGTAAATCTCGTCTGTGACTATTCGCAAGTTCTACTTTACCGAATAACGAAACGGAAAGTGTTCAACGTCGAATCGTGAATACCTGCCCATACGTGATATTCAATCGGTAACGTTTCTTGCAGTCTCTTATGTATTTTGCTGGCGTAATTTATGAACAAGTTCGTAATTAAGAAAATACACTTATCAATCCTATTCTTGTCGCTGAACACGTTGACAGTCTTAAACGTCAAGCTTAAAATATTAAACGTGCACATCGGAAGTCGATGTCACAACTGTTGCTTTACGTAACAGGTTGTTGTTTGTACTTATAGTGAAAATACAGCGCGGACAAGTCAATAGTATCCTTATGGATTCGAGTGTGCTTGAAAAGTTAATTTCATATTCGGATGAAGTAATGTAAAACACTAAAAGACACAAATAATTGACGAATTATTAAATGTTACTCGGGAAATAGTTTTCTATATAACAGAGTACTAAAGTGTAGAGCATTGAAACACTCTATAGTATTTTACTCCACTTTGTACAACGACAAAAGTGACAAAAGTAGTTTATTGTTAGATAAAACGTACACCTATTCGACCAAAGTTCATTCTCATTATTTCAATGTTGACAATTGTTCTTTTCGACAGACGTTTCCTATGAATTACTCAACGCTTTGATGGCCACTGTCACAGTACATATGCATGCGTGATTTTGCTAGCCAGTGGTTGTCAGCCCTATTACGTAAATGATTTAAATTACACAAAAAAAAAAACAATGGTTATATTGTTATATAATGTTTAAAAAATGGTGATTTTGATGTTTCTCTCAATAAGTTGGTATATTGTAATTTATTGTAATTTCAGCGACAGGTAAGAGCACTTGTGGCCGTCAAAGTGTCGAAATACGGGACTTTCTACTTTCGAAGTATTTTATTAGGTCACTGCTGTTAGATGTAATCCTTCCTCCGATACATATCAATTCGTGTAATTATTTTTACTATTTTAGATAATTGTTTTCTTGTAGAAAAATTACCAAATTTAAATTTTAACTATTTTTATAATATTCTACGAATTATTTTAAGCTGAAAGCTTATTTCTATGTAGATTCTTTTTCACTATACGTAAATTTCAATTTGGTAAAATGCACAAATATATTTTATTGAAAAATGTACTATTTTATAAAAAAAATTACTTGAAAAACTATTTTAATATTTTCATTGATATTACCATCATAATTTTATAAACATTTTTCGTAAAAAAATGAAAGTGCTTCGTATTCAGCGTGTTACAGTTAACTATTTCTATCCTCTTAATTTCGTTTAATTGTTTTCGTTAATTATTACAAGTTGCAATAAGTTACGATACGAAATCGAGCTTTAATTTGAATTGTTTCGTAAAACCTTTGTAAATTTCGCAAAGCAGATTTCTCCAAGCTGCATGTAAAAACAGTAACCTTTCAGGAAACGATGGAGAGAAATAAATCCTCGAGTGAACCTACCAGGGATACCGAATACGGAACGTGAGTATTGCACTCTTGCAACTGATTACTCCACTGTGCTACAATTCGTTTTTGCACTCTTGTTTCTAAATCAAATATCGATTGTATGCGTTCTTTTACTGTAAATAGATTTCTTTTTTTCTTTCTTCTACAATTACTTTAATACAGAATTTAAAGAATACTATGTAAATGCAACAGTAAAGGATATTATTAGATATCGCTATTGGTTTGAAATACACATATTTATTTACAAATTGTACATTTACCAATTTTAAGATACATTAACGCTGATAATTTTCTAGTGTCAAATACGAAGATGAAGTCGTTTCATCTTGGAAGTTTTGGAAGCAACGAAGATACTTAGTTGCAGTTCTGGCATTTTTCGGGTTTTTTACGTCCTACATTCTTCGTGTGAATTTAAGCGTGGCTATTGTTGCGATGAACGCAGAGGTTCGCAAAGTTAGTGAAAACGGAACGGAATATTTTGTAAGTTGAGAAATTGTTACTTTACACAAAATTCACCTTTTATTATTTTTTATTGAAAATTTGTATTTGGCATGAGATAAAAAAGATTAATCACGATTTACCAATGATAAAAGTTGTAACACGCAATTCAGACGTGACTATTCTCGCGATAAATCGATTAGCAGATTAATGATATGATTTTACCAGTCTCAAGCGGTGTTTTTGTCAGCCTTACTTAATAATCTTACTTCAGTGCCTTGATTACAATATCAGAAATCTTATCGGAATTTTTGTACACGATATAATTAAGTGTACAAGAAGTGAATTATTTCTTACGTTGATATCAAATTATACGAAGTATTTCAACACTCGTGTCTTAAATAGAGATTCAATTAGATTATTTTAATTAAGATTAAAAATAAGAAAATTATTATACCTACAACGTAAAGCGGTGCCGCGTTAGCTGACCGGGATTTTTTGCCCTCGTGCCACGGTCAGCTAACGCAGCACTTCTTTATTTCAAATTAAAGCTCAGTAAGCGAAAGTGTTAACATTTACAAAACTAAATGTAAGCTTTTCTATAATACCATATAAAGTAGATGGATCGAATGCTAAGTTTGACCACTTTTAAATGCATTCAGAGTAATATTTACAGGAAAGAGAATTCGACTGGGATTCGAAAACACAAGGGTTGGTTTTAAGTTCCTTTTTTTACGGATACATAAGCACTCAATTGCTCGGCGGATGGCTTGCAGCGCGCATCGGCGGAAAAAGAGTTTTCGGTCTTGGAATCGCAACTACAGCTTTTCTCACAATTATAACACCACCCTTGGCCAGACTGAGCGTGTATATTCTGATAGCTTTACGGATAATAGAAGGAATTTGTGAGGTGGGAAATTATTTAAATTCAAATTTTATAAATTATTATATTTAATATAATTTATAATTACCATTTCAGAAGGATACTTTTAAATGTTAATAATTAGTGAAACAGATATTATAAATGCAATAATTTTGTTTCAGGGCGTAACGTATCCGTGCATACATGCAATATGGGCGCAATGGGCGCCTCCGTTGGAAAGATCAAAATTAGCGACTCTTGCATTCTCCGGAAGTTTCTTTGGGACCGTATTCGCCATGCCCGTTGCTGGTTTGATGGCCGAACACCTTGGTTGGTCGTCCGTTTTTTACGTTTTTGGAGCAGCTGGTCTTGTTTGGTTCTTTTATTGGTGGATAATCGTCAAGGATAAACCGGAGGACGATGCGTCTATTTCCGAAGCTGAACTTGAATACATA
>NW_017100135.1:575126-580945 GCF_001263275.1 Habropoda laboriosa | reverse complement strand
GTTTCAAAGATACGGTGCTACGCACTTTTTGTTTACAAAATGATTTTGAGTTATTTTTTATTATATAGAAAATTACACATCCATGGAAAGCTATGCTCACATCCCCACCAGTTTGGGCAATTGTTGCAGCACACTTTAGCGAAAATTGGGGCTTTTACACTATGCTCACTCAGTTACCGACATTTATGAATGGTTCGTTCAGTTGCTACTCGTACAATAACCTAACGAGTATGCTAAATAGTATATGTTATACTTAAGCGATTTATCTTTAGATGTGCTCGATTTCAAATTGGATAAAACAGGATACTTGTCCGCGCTACCATATCTAGTTATGACATTCATTGTCCAATTTTCTGGACATTTAGCAGATTACTTAAGAATGAAGAAAATTTTGACGACTACACAGGTCTGTTTATAATATTTATAAGTGAGTCTTTTAACAAATCTGCCTTTCTTATTTTACTCATATATCTCTATTAAAGTTATCTTACGAATTGGAAAAGATATACAAATAAATATATAAGTGTCTTTTAATAAAAATGTTAGAATATATTTTTTGTTTTAGGTACGCAAATTGTTTAATTGCGGAGCCTTTCTGTTTCAAACAATATTCATGATTTGCACAGGCTTCATCTATACGTCTGCAGGTGTGGTTACTTGTATCACTATAGCAGTTGGTCTTGGTGGCTTTGCCTGGTCCGGTTTTGGGTAATTTTTTTCGAAGTCTAAATATAAATATGTGCATGTAGAAAGAAAATATATAAGAAAAAAAAATATATTTTTTATTTTTGAAATCACTTCATTATAATTTTTTATTATGGAATATTGTACTTTTAATATGCATAATATTTAAAAATTAAACTTCTATTTTAAATATAGAAATACTACTTTTTTCCAGGGTAAATCACTTAGATATTGCACCTAAGCATGCAAGTGTGCTTATGGGACTAGGAAATACTGTTGCAACTTTACCTGGTGTTGTAAGTCCGATTATTACTGGATATATTGTTCAAAATAAGGTAAATTTAAATTTTAATGTAATCATATTTGATAAAATTTTTATTACAGTATCAAAATCTAATAAAATTAAAATGTACTTTATAGAGTGCAGCAGAATGGAGGATAGTTTTCATTATTTCTGGTACAATTTATTTAATTGGAGCTGTGATATATGGTTTATATGCATCTGGAGAAAAACAAAGTTGGGCTGAAGAAAAGGGAATCAGAGAAACAAAGAAAGCTTATGATAATCCAGCAATAGAAGTGGATAATCTATAGCATGTGACAAATTCCATTTGCTGACACAGTATTAATAAAATACATAATTGTCAATTATTTTGGCTTAAATGCAAATAGTATTCTTTTAAGTATTTCTATTAAATATATATTTACACAAAAACAAATTGTTTTGCATCTATCTTTTAATTTAGTTAATTCTTTGTGAATAAAAACATTAGCTGTATTTTACATAACAGTATTTAAATTATGATATACAAATACACATTTTTTAACATTATTTTTCCTATTAAAATTGCAACTGAATCTTTTATAAGTTAAATGATAAGTTATATCTTATTTTTCTTTTAAATATTACAAGCCATTTATATTAGAGACTTTACATTTTTTCTGTACTATATGGATTGTTGATCAATCTGCAAGGTACTGACCAACAAATATAAATAAAACACATATGTATGTTAAAATTAAGTGTGCCTGTATATGTGATGTTTTAACTAAAAAATCATTATTGAAACAGTTAAAATGTTATTAAATGTATATTTTAAAAAATGCAGACAATAAAAAATTGTACACATGAATAAAATTTATAAAATAAAATAATTTACTTTCAACAATATTTGTTGCATTTTATCAACAAATATAGATATTTATCTAAGCGTATTAACGAAATATAAGTTAATATTCAAAAATAGTAACTAATTTTTAAGAAAACAATAGGTACTTATAAAAAACAAACATTTTCTTCAAAACGAAAAGTGATGTTACAATTCTAGTAATATATAATTATGATTCAAAATTTTTATTTTTCTTAATTAAATATTTAATTAATTTACAATAATAGTCAACAGCATAATAAAAGAAAAAGAATAAAATTTCTATGAACTTTACCTTCCTCGTTTCTTTTATAACCTGTTTTTAGTGAAGAAATTTATATTGTACACTTACTACCTATTTCACAACACAGCATCTAACGTTATAAAATCTGTCATTTATATCAAAAAGGAATACAATCACATTTATTATAAAGGAAAAGTTCTAATTAACACTGCTGACGAATGACGTATATACGAGAACATTATGACATGTAATAATTTATAGTCAGACTCTGATTGGTAGACCAATGATCTTTCGAGAGATTTTCATGTGACGTTGATTTTATTAATTTATCATACAAAACTGGATGAATTAACAAATAAACTTCTACGAAATTTCGTACTATAAAGTTTTTTTTTATCAACAAGAGGTAAATATAAAAATATTATGTTTAAAAATGTAGAATGCATATTTGACATCTTTAATACGGATATAACCTATTTGGTTTGCCTTACAAGGTTTATAAACTGCCACAAATACGTTTATAATATATAATTATGATTAAAAACAACGCGTATGACAAAAAAATTTTATGTGAATATTGTATATATTTATGTTAAACCAATACAATACTCATTAGTGTATTACTCTTTAGTATAAATTTGTTTGCATGACAATTACTTTATGATATATTGACGTAAATATTATATTAATATAAAGTAGCGTAAGAATTAGAAATTTTCTAGAAATCAGTTACATTAGTAATAAATTATAACATTATAACGCAATAATTACATGTAAGATAATAAACTTCAGTTGACATATTTTTAGAGCGTAATGTACAAAACAAATGTAGAATTAGCATGTATAATGATGTGTTATTTAAGTAAATAAAAGATAACACTACATAAATATGGATATATGTTTAATATGATAATTATATTTTTTAATGCCTAAATTTATTTATAAGAAAATTATGTTTATATTTATATACCTTTACAGATGTCATTAACTTTTCAACAAATCATATTGGATGCCAAAAAGTTAGTGATTAGAATATCAGATCATGAAAATACAGCAGATAACTTGATAAGTAAAATAGAATCGGTCTGTAGTCAAATTGATAATATGAAACAGGTAAATAATTTTTATTTCTGTAGCATAACATCCTATAAATGTAACAAAAGTAATATAAAAATATACATGTGAGAAATAAATCAATATTTATCCATCTTGTTTATCAAAAATGATATTCCGTAAATTTTTATGTACATGTGTTCATTTATACATATTAATTTGAATTAAAAAATATAAAAATTCTATAATTTGAAAGCTTTAATATTGTTGATAAAATTTTGAAAGATTGATACAAGTGAATTTTATATTTTTCAATATTTTTTATTATACATTTATAGTATAAAGAGGAAGTAGAAATTTTGAACACAAAAGCAAAACAAAAGCCACATAAACAAATAGTCACAGGATTACAAAGAGAGATTAAACATTTGCAAGAAATGCAAGCAGAAAATAAGGAACTAAAACAAGCATTGGAAAATCATCAACTTGCTCTTGAATTAATTATGTCTAAATACAGGGAACAAACAGCATCTTTATTGCGTCTCTGTAAAACAGATCTTGCTTCATTGCATAATGCTAAATATGCTAATGTGAGTATAACAAGTTACAATTCTAGTTATATCTTTTATATTACTGATTTAAATGAAGAAGTTAACTGAAATTTTATTATTTATTATTACCGATAATTAATAATAATTTACACGTAAAATTGTAGATAATTACGAGTCAAGCGAACACGATTAATGAAATGGTAACAGTAATGAAAACTGCAGCTGCTTTAGATGAGGAATATGAATTAAAAGAAAAAAGAAAAATGGACTGTAGTTTAAAAAAAGAAAATGATACATTACGAGAAATACTTAGTATTGCAAATAAGTATGGCTCCTTAAACAAGGATACCGAAGTAGAAGATAAAACTGTACAAACAGTATACTTATATATAATAAAATGCACATACAATCTACGATTTGTACACATGACATATTTTCAATGAATTTTATTAAGAAATAGATTCGAATGTTGTTTTATTACGTGCTACAATTTAAAATTGTCAAATTATTATATATCGTCAACCCCAAAAGCTTCTATTTTCCTATATGCTGTTTCGTCATATTAATAAAATAACATTTTTTAATTAAAGAACATATATTCTATAACTTGCAAAACATAAGGACATTCGAATACTCCCACATTTGCGCACGCGCTCAGAAGCTTAGTAATAACAGACATACTTTTCTAGGGGAAACATCTTTTGTTTGCTATATTTCTGAAACGATTGAAGAACGACAATTTTTACTTGCATGTCGCGTTCAGTTAGCTAATAAAGTACACAGTGCAAAAAGTCAATAAAAATTGACGAAACATATTGCACATTCGATGTTGACTAAACATTCATACGTAATGCACTTGACTACACGACTGCATATAGCATATACGCATATACAGTATAGCGCGTATATATAGTACAATAACCATAGTTCCATCTATATTCTGCTCTCTCATAGTAGCACCGTTAATGTGCATCGTGAGATGCTAGCAAGCTGCGTTTAAAGAAAGTGTAGGTTGGTGTGGGTGTGCATACTGCTGGAAGACAGCCGCACAAGTGAAAGGGTGATGGCAAGGAGTGGAGGTGATTTTTAGTGATCTTTAACAAATGGCTCTGTCCGAGGTGCACAATTTAGCTGCAATTATCGGCAACAATGGTTTTACTGTTAGCAAGGTAAGCGACCGCGTCTCTGACTTCATTGCCGAAAAAGTGACGTTCATTTTCCCCTACTGCAAAGTACAACGCGATAATTCCAACATAGCGTGCAAAGAAAGGTGTAATATTATTATTTAAAACATATTATTTAACTAACGAAAAAAGAAAACGTGTAATGCGTTACAAAAAAATTATAGCATCGATTATAATTGCTTAATAATTTAATTGCTAAAAACGATTCGATTTTAGTTCGTTGTCGATGTATACGACATTATAATTTTGCTCATAACGGATTTAAATTTAAAATTGTTGGTTTTGATATCAGAATATAAATGAAAGAATAGATTTATTCTGATTAACTGAAAGTTAATGTCATACTTGCTGTTTGAAAGTACATGATAATTTTAATATATTTTGATAGTAATCTTCTTGTGACAATAAGAATTTTAATATATTAATGCACATTGTAATAATTAATAAAGTGTCATGTATATAATGGAAACAGATGCGTATTGCTGTAACATAGTAAAGTATTTATTTAAACTTAGCTCTAGTACGAAATCAACTACTTTTTTTTTTTATAGAATAACGTGGTTGAACGCAACATCAACATGTTGGAACCACGAAACAATTATCCAGCTGACAGGTGTAACACAGAATATAATTATTGGAACTATGACTTAATGGAATGTAATACTCAGAAAAATGTAAGGAACTTTAAAATAACAATTGATTTTTATGTAATGTGAAAAGTTACTCCTTTATAGTTGGCAATGATATTCAAAATATTGTTTTACACTTTGCAAATCAAATGAAATAAAAATATAAGTTACATTACACTTAAAATATTACAATGTCTTATATATATTGTGGTATAATATTTGATTTGATTTTAATAGAATGCATCATATTACTTTGAATAAATAACAAGTTATTGCATTTACATATAATAGAATACATTTAATGAAAAATATTATATTACATTTAG
>NW_017100135.1:569465-574913 GCF_001263275.1 Habropoda laboriosa | reverse complement strand
AGAAAAATGAAAATGAGAATTATATTGTAACACTAATTTAATATTTTTTAATTATTTATTTATACAGATGAATGTAGAAGATGAAGATAGCCAGGATTTAAATAATCCTATGGTCAATGATTTAGTGTCAAAAATTCTTGATGATGATTCAATTGTTGGTGACAATGTTCACAGTAATAGTTATAATGGCAATATGCAATATCATTCAGATACTCAGTCCTGTATCATGGAGAATAAAATGGAGAATAATATAGATCCTAGTCTTACTACTATGGATCGTTTTAATATGCATTCAACGTTTAACAAACTACAGAATAATGTTTCAAATAATGTTAAACTTGAGTGTAGTTATAACAATTTCTGTGGAGAATTCAAAACATTGAGCCTCAATACATGTGCAGGGCAAGTACCAGATCAAGGAAATTTATACAATAATGGGGTTGGTGTATATTCAAATACATATCCACCTAATTCACAATCATATGTATTACGTCCAAATGGTGAAAATTGCTGTGTTAGTGGAAGTACTATGCCTCTGTGCAATGATTTATTAACAACAACAAATGAGACAAATGCAAGTAAACAGTCTGCTAACTGGACAGAAAATTTGTCAACACCAGGGTGTACACCAGATTTATTTGGAAATTATCAACGAATACAAAATTGCACAAACCCAGATCTTAATTTCAATATGGCTCTAACATTGGCACTAGATTCTCCAGATCCTATTACTCTAAATGAACTGGAGTATCATAATAATATTGGACAAAATGGAACTGCTAATACATATAATCCTACACCTTCTATGCATGAATTATACAGCATGACTGCCAATAATCAAAGTTATAGACCAAGTTCAGCAATGACTGATTTGAGTATTGATTCTGGCTTTCTTTCAAATTCTCCATTACAACATTTTTCTCCAGCTGATACAAATTTGCATAATTGTTTTGGGAGTAATATACAACGCAGTAATGCTAATGATTATAAAGATTTACATGATTCAAGTAGATTAAGCATGGCAAATATCTCCATACCAAATGAGCAACTTCAATTTTTGCAACAAGCTCGTAGCTACAAATTAAATCAAGCTGTGGACCAAGAATATAAACAACTAATCGATTATTATCCAAGTGTAAGCGACTTCTCCACATCATCGATCAATAGTTTAGACACAAACGAAAATTGTCTTACCAATAATGATTATAGAATCGATAACAATTTATTGAAAATTATCAGTCCAAAATCAAAGACTATTGAAACTAAAACATATTCGCCCATTGGATTTCCGAAAAATCTAAGTTCACGTAACACCCATCAGTCAATTGCTAAATATGGATATCACAATTATCAACATTACACTGCCAATAACGGCGAGACTTTAAAAATGTTACCACAGAGTTCCACATCTTATCATGACATGAAACAGCCTAATAATACTAATACATATAAGATGGAAGGATTTGATCTTACCAAAGAAATAGCTTTTCCTTCTGTAAGTCACTTGACCAATCAAATCGCAGGGTCTTCAATGAATAAGGATACTTTTAATTACCTTATGAAACAACGACATCATATGCCAAGAATACCGAATAGTCCTGGTATTCCATCTGCTGATGTCCTTTTCAATTCAGGAATAGTACCAAATCCAAGTTCAGTAAGGTCTGGAGTATTTCCACCAGTGATGCCAGTTCCTGTACCGCTTCCAGTTCCGCGTCTATTTTCTGTACTCTATGGTGGAGGTTTAAGCCTTAGAAATGGAAGTGGAGCAGCTAGACGTACAGCACCTTCAAGTATATTGCACTTCAGGCTAGAACAAACTTATGAACAGTTCAAACAATTAGAAAAAGAACGAAAGAAATGTGAAGCAGGTTTAGCTGCTCATTTCCCTGGTAAAAGAGTAACAAGTGCAAACAATATACCCATTCCTCGCCTTCAAGGAAACCCATCACGTGTCGATCGCTTAATTATTGACTATTTGAGAGAACATGCACGTGTCATAACTTTAATTGCAAAGGTAATTATCGAATTTTCTCTTTTTTTGTTGATATAAAGAAATAATACGAAACGTTTGTTAAATAGATGGAACGTTTGCGAGAGACCACTATGAATCAACGTGTACATAAAGCTATGGAGTACTGGTTAGAAGCAATAAAATTTGTCCAAGAATGCCGTAAACGAGAAATTGCAAATGCTACTAAACGTCAGAAGGAGAATCCGCCGTGTATTCTCGTATACAACGATAATGGTATGTTTTTACACATGCGAGTACATGTATTAATAATAATAAAGCAAAAAATTCTTACTTACAAATCCATTGTCCTTTATCTGGTTTTAAAGTTTGCAAACATTCAAAAATGATTATTTATCGTTTCGAAATGTAAGTTTATAATTAAACTAGTGATAACGAAAACTCATTGAAATTTTCGATTTATGTTGACAGATATATTAACGTTGGCTGCCAGTGTCTACGAATTGACGAAGGCATCCCGATTTGCAAGGACTGGTATGTATAACGCATTACAAGCTACACTACTGTATGACTTGGACATAGAAAAGAAAGTCGTTGAAACTTCTAAAGATCCAGTTCTTGTGATAAAACGTAATGAAAGTCAAGTAGTAAGTGATGTTGGTGATTATTCAAACTGTACCTAGCAAGATTTTGAAAACTACTTTTCCATTTCGTGTGACAAAACATAGATTGAATCCAGCAGCTTTTTACTTACGTATTTCGCGTTACGTTACTGAAAAGCTTTTGCTGGCGTTTATCATAATTTTATCGCTGAGACAAAACAATGCCGCCCACTAATTGCGAAATTTTCAAAGCATCATATGGAAAAGTACGCGTACTCACGCCGAAATAGAAAAATCGTATGCGTGTCTACTTTTTACAAGTTAATAGTGACTCCATAGTTTTCTACTGTACATATTTTTATCCCTATTACAGTATAATCTTGGAAGTGTCAGTTCTGGTATTCAATACTTGTGATCCAATTGTCTATCGTATATCGCACTTTCAAGTGATTTTGCTTGTTCTTCGCTAACAACAGACTAATGAAAAGGAAACTTACGAACGTCGACATTTTTATCTTTGGGTACATTGTCTTGCATATTTCATAATACCAAAGATAATCGTTTCAAATTCATTGAGGATCCGATACTCGCAGAAAGGAAAACGAAGAACAAAATTGTGCTCAGACCTACTAAAAGAAATAAAACAAAATACAAAAAAGAAAAAAAAAAGAAAAACGGAACGTTCGCAAGAATTTCCAACTATTACTCGTTTGCGTATGTGTCATAGGCTAGATAATATAGGCTAAATTTTACCAATATATTTGTTCAGAGTGCTAGGCAGTAATTTCTTAGACTAGTTCAATGTGGCCTTCCTTAAATGTGTGACCCAAGATGTGTGTCAGGTAGTCAAAGTACATCTCGAGAAACTTCGAATATTTCGAAAAAACTCTAGATAGGATGCGGCAACTTAATCGCCGCACGATCGTGTGAGTTTTTCAATCTGTGAAATATGTGTAGCCTTTGATCTGACTCTGTATACATATATGTACGATGTATATCGGATGTATGTATATATATGTATGCAACGCAAATGATGTCCACAATACTACACATAAATCTTTGTTAAAAGAGAGAACTTTCCTAACGCATACTCGCTACACGCATACACAAAAGCGTGCTCTGGCGTAACATTTACGCACAGCACATAGTCGCATTACGTTTAATGTAAAATAGATACAAAATATTCGTGTATATAATTACACACATATACGTGAAACATTAAGAATACATATACATGTCTATGTGTGTGCGTGTATGTATGTACACAATAGATTTATGTGCATGTACGTACAGCATATATAAGGTATATAGAGAATTTTTAACGTGCGTACGCGAAACACACATAAAACTATTCCTACATACTTATACATATACATTTTAGGCAAATTGATTAGTTCTACAATGGCCGACTTGCAAAGTTCAGCATTTCCTTTACTCAATTTTCGAGTAAGCTCTTTCACACAATGACTATTACTAGGCTCAAGAATTTTAACGTTCCAACGTACGTACGTACGTACGATTGTACGAATCTGTTTTATTATAATTTAATCCGCGATAGAGTCGCGCAGTTCGAGTACCATGGAGGTATCGAACATCGTTTCGTTCTATAATACGTTCTTCAGTGGTTTGAACTATGAAACTATAAACACAGGTATTCGCACAACGATGAACGGGGGTATTTCGCGTTAAAAAAAAAAAAGAAAAACAAAACAAATACGTGAATCTAATATAAAGTCCATCGTGCAGGGATGACGAGACAAAACAAAACATATAGGTGCAACATTTTTGCTATCTCGAGGTCTAATTTTCTTAATATCTAAGCTGAATCGATCGGCCTTATTATCACTAGAAATGCTCGTAAATCGGTTGTCGATTATCGAATATTGGTGAAGCTTTAATATAATCATCTCTGTATATATCCGTCAACTTCCATCTGAACTGCATTGTATGTGGTGATTTCCAACGATAAAAAGAAAAGAAACGAGGAATGGAAAGGGTGTGTCGGTTTAATTCCTCGATACTTCTATATCAATCTTAGGCGAGACGTTAGTAGCGAAGTATTTAATTTAGAGTAATAATGATACGGTGTTATGTATACAATTTCCTTGGCTGTCTTTGCCGCCGATCGTCGTCACATCAACGAATAAACGAATCTTTCAGATTTTCGGCTACATTGTTCCTGTATAGTTGACGCGTTTTTTCAAACTTGTTAAAACCTTATGGAAAGTTTTATATCGATATTATATATACATATATATATATACATATTTCTCCCTTACTTCATCATTTTATCGATTATACCTGTTCGTACTTAAAGAAAAACAAAAAAACAAAAAAACAAACGTGATTTACTTTTGGTAATTAGTTCGATCGTTTTGTGAACGAACGTGTTTTCGGAGAAGTCGGAATCGTCAATAAGGGAGAAATAAAATTTGTTAACTCTAGGCGTAGAATGGATGTTTCAGGCGACAAAATTATATTCACATCGTTACTCTTCGTGAAAAGGAATAAGTGTCACGTCTTCGTATTTATCGTATCGATTTAAACGCTTCAGACGAGCGAAAGCAATTTATTGCTCGGCCGCAAAGACAACGCCGTACGGAAAATGGCCCCGGTACTATCCAGTCTTGCAGAAGATGCAAGATATACATACAGACTGTTAACTCGCTTTTACATAGCGCTTACATAATCATTGGGGACCATGTCGAGCATCGTCTCCGTGTATATCAATTGTATCTATTAGGACACCTCATTTTCATTAACGCGAAGGAACATTTTTGCATTTCTTCGCGACCACTTCTTCTTTCGTTTCTCATTTTTCGTTTATCTCTGTTCTGCCTAATTTCAAAGGTGTGTGCAGTGCTTTGTTTTAAT
>NW_017100135.1:562211-569454 GCF_001263275.1 Habropoda laboriosa | reverse complement strand
GATACTTCTTTTTTTTTTGTTTGCGTTCCTCTTTGTCCCCCTCCCTTGGTTTTTCTTCCCTTCTCTGCTATAATCGAAGGTGTGAAGCAAGCACCGGAGAAGAGACACGTGCGTACGTGGTCTGTGCTGTCGTTTATCACCCCCTTTCTTCCGTTCAAAGAAACAAACGATAAGGTGAAGGAAAAACACGTGTCTGGGATCGAAAGTATAGGTTTAGCGAAAATTTAAAAGAAATAGATAAAACAAAAAAATATGAAAAATATGTGTCTGTTTAGGATAGGCTAGATTATCGAATCCGCTCATTAAAGAAAAGCTCGTACAATGAAACGAAGATAAATGATCACTATCGCTTGTGTTTATATACATTTAAGGAACGTGAAATAAGTCGAGACGAGGTGATTTAAAAAAAAAGCTATGCGTGGCGGTGTTTTAGCTGAAGAGGAAAGCAAGCAGTGCTTTACAGAATTTCCTTCCGCATTTGTCGACATGTTTATATTGTAACTGTGATATATATAATGCCAATTTGTACATAACTTAACGCAAAACTTAACTGTCGCGGCAAAGAACACGGTGAAACGCAGCCAACTCGTTAATTTTCCCTTCCCACTACTGACTAACTTCTTTTCCCTTTTTTCGTCGGCATTTCCGCTTCATCCAGTCGCTTTTACCGCTGTTTTTATTGCGTAACTTGGAATGTGATATCAATAGATAGGAATATACGCGTCCCGTTTGGTAATTTCGCGGAGAGAGGAAGAAGGTGTCATTTGAAAATCCGAGAACGGTAATATACTTATTAACATAAGCGTGAATCACGCGAGTCGTTTATTACTTAACCGATAGTACTTAGCTCGAACAATTGTCAATATCGTGCAATCATCCGAATTATCTGTGCTAGTGTGCTCGCCTTTTTAAATATCCAGCTTCTTGTAGACACCATGGAAGAAGAAGCACCCACGGATACGAATCTTTCTTCTATTTCCTTCAAATCTCCAACTATTTTATAGTATAATAATTCCTTTATCGAATCATTCTTAATTCATCCTCAGTTTATATTTCATCGATACTTCACATACGATGCGATCAAAATTCTTACTTTTTTACAATTTTTATCAAGATACAATTGTAATACGAATAACGTTGATTTAAATTCGTGTTTTGTTCGATTCCGATGCTTAGCGTTTTAAAAAATAATCATTTTATTTTATTAAACTTTTGTACACCGAAGTCTTACCGTGTTGTAAGGGCAGTTTAGACTATAGTTTCTCGATCCGTATTGTAGCAATTCTTCTAAGTGTCTCCCTCAGGAGCTTAGACGTCAATATATATTATATTCTCTACGTGTCGTTAAAGAAAGTTTGGTGGTCAGATTTTAGGGGTAGTCGGAGTAATGAAAGGTCCATTGGGCATTCTTAGATATTGCTAGGAGTCGATGATGGGAGATGGAAGGGAATTTTGGGATTTGTTATCCTTAAACTAAGTAGTAAATACGAACATACTTTCTAGCTTAGCGGTATCCAACAGTTTTGCAGATTCGCAACAAGAACATCCTGGCTTTTCTTGACATTGCAAGGGCTTCGAAGTCTTGATAGTTAGTGTATTGAGTAGAAGTCGACGAGGAAGGCGTGTTTCTTTTTATCGGAATCGTGCAAAACCATAGGGAAATCTCCTGCGAACCTCTGCTTTCCCTTAAACCGACGCAGGCAAATTCGCTGCAACGTATGTTTAACAAAAGGGTGAAAAGAACGATCGGTCTAGCAATACGAGTGACGTTTACGTTCTTTTTCAATTTCCAAGGCGTGAACATCTTTCTTTTATTTTCCTGCTCGAAATGTACGGATAAAAGTTTTTCTCGCGTGAAGCAACATGTGCGTGCGCACGTATTAAGTGATTACCTCGTATCATATTTATCGTACACACAGCATCGTTAAGAATAGGAACACTGTCTACATAGATACGTGTTTGACAATCCTATTTAAATTGCATGTGATATTATATACTACTGAATAGCTAAATATGTATGTATTTACCCGTGTGTAAACGTGTACAGGTCGTTTCGAAAATATCATCAACGATAATACACACGTGTTTTCGTTTTATCGATGATGGAGAACGTATTGTAAGAAAAGATATTTCACAGTTTTATTTTTATCGTTAGTTTATTAGAGTTATTTTGTTCGTGTGAAACAATTTTTCCAAATAGCACAATGTTTTTTAATGTAGGAAAAAAAGAAAAGAAATAGTTTATTGGATTTATCGTACTTATACCGTTTCTAATTAATATTAATCGATAAATAATTTTACACGTTGCAAAAGTTTTCGATTACATTTGAAATAAGAACGTTAACTTTCGTTGCAATTTTTAGTAAGTAACAAAGTGGTGTACAGTGAAATTGTTATGGTAAAATGAACGAAACACCCTTTACATGGGTATACGTGAGCCTAACATGCTCGTATATACATATATGAGTATACAAATAATTGTACAAGCGCTCAGAGCGCGGTGAAGCTACATAGGAAAAGTCTTAAGCGTCCATACACACACCGGTGTATATATAAAGCAAAGTAATAAACGAAGAAAAATAGACAAGAAACCGACCAATATTTAACTCACGAAACTCTCGAGATCTATCATTAGTGGTATATATTCGTAAGGTTTAACGATTTCTTTTGCCAATCGATGCGTCGAACATCTAATAGTGAAGTGGTTCCGCTTGTATTAGATAACGTTCGCAAAAAAAAAAGAACAAAAAATTCCAAATTCTAACTAGAATTAATAGTACAGTGTCCGGATGAAGAATTTTCAAGCGTGTGACGAATAACCTTTGTATCGGATGATAAGAATTATAAGTGCATACGAAAATGGACAGTGTTTAACTTCGTTTATTACGTTATTTCATTCTTGACAAAAATTTCATTTGCATCGTTATATTTTAAACTTCTAGATATCGTTATTTTAATCGACGTTAATAATCTGATCTGATTTCAGATTATATCATCGAGATTCGTTCTATTTTAGTACGAATTTCTTTTTAACGGAGCTAAAGAAATATTGTCTTACTCTCTTCGATTTGCAGTTTTTTCATTAACTATTCTTATTTTCTGCGACAGTAGTTTTCGAGAGAGAAAAATACAGTTGCGCATCTCTGTTCAATTTTCAACCTTTCTTTCACACTTTTGCTTCAACTGTTGTACGGTAAAAATATTCGAAAAATTCGAACCACGTATTTTGCTCGAAACTTTTCTCGATTTCTTGTGACCGCAATTTACGTTTGAAATTTGAAACATTTGAAAAATCGCAGTCTCGTGCTTTTCTCTCGTTTTATACAGAGTCCTTTTTTCCACGATTACTTAGGTTCTACACGATGGAAATCTAAAAGGAGATTTCTGCTTCTAGATACGAATAAAGAGTGGTCTCACGAACGGCCACTATTTTACCTCGGATTGCCTATCGTTTTCTTGAATCTGACACGTGCTGCATTGTGACCATGGCACAAAACATTGTATATCAACGGGAGATCAATAGGCAGTACACGTCAGAGGAACGTTCTGTAAGAACGAAAACAAATTTCTCACTGTACGGAACAAATGGACATACCTGTTCTTTACTGTGTTCCCTTCTATAGGCAATAACATATTCATTAGTTTCATATTTCATATACCATCTATAAATGCTCACTTTTTTCGCGTTAAAAAAAAAAAAAAAAAAAAAAAAAAAAAAAAAAAAAAAAAAAAAAAAAAAAAAAAAAAAAAAAAAAAAAAAAAAAAAAAAAAAAAAAAAAAAAAAAAAAAAAAAAAAAAAAAAAAAAAAAAAAAAAAAAACGAAGAAAAAAAAACGAAAAAGTGAATTACTTAATAGGTGATTTTATAAGAATTTCTAACTCCTTTTCCACAGAGATAACGAATACATTGAATTTGATAAATACTATAAACGATATTAAATGCTGTCTCGTAGTATACGCATACACTAGCAGCTTTATTTTTTTGTTCCTTTTTCGAAGCCGTACATACTCTAATTCCACGGTAAGTTAGGTGGAGATTGTCAGTTGATTCCAGGTCATTCCAACTGATCAGTGTCAATTATTTCTCACTTGTTAAAGTCCTACTCTGTTCCGTTTCTTCAATTCGTTTAACCCTCGGACAGCGGATGGCGGGTCAAATATGACCCGATACTGAAACCTTCATACGCAAACGTAACCATATTTTCTTTTCTTCTAAATTTTACCAGGCGTTGTATCGTTGAAAATTATGCAACTATATCACGATTGAAATAACAAGACAGTAATGACTCTGCGACTTCAAGAGGCACTATTAAAGGCTGAGTCAGCTATGACACGGCGTCCGTCGTCCGAAGGTTAACTAATCTTGTTGTAACGCGAATTACCGATTGCTAATTCGTGTTCTCCTTTGTCATTATCGCTGTTTACGGTATTTAGTTCCACGTGAAATTCAATTAGACACGTAACTCGATAAAATATAGTTCGATGTGAAATATAGAGAATCGGATAGATGTTCGGTTAGCGGTGTTTACATCGATTTAATCATTGGATCTAGCGAAGGAGTTTTCACAGTGAATTAACAATACGATAGTGATCGACCAATAGAAGCAATTTCGCGACACGAGAAACGGTTAACTATGTGGCACTAAACGAAACGCTACGCGCTCAAAACTACTTTACAGGATACCGATTTCCGTGTATGTATAACTTTAAAACACGTATGCTTCAAAGAACACACACACACACACACACAGAAATGTGCACAAACTACTACGATATTTGTCCAAACGAGAAAGGCAATATTTTTCTTGGAACGATCGTGCTCCTACGATCGTACGACAAAATGGCAATTTGTATAAATAGTAGACGAATTTTAATCTCGTACAGTTTTGACTGAACCTTAAGAACAGTGTAAAGAATTGTATTTAATAGCTACCACGGCCACAGCTTTCATTTTCTCCGTGTAATTTTTCGATAACGATATAGATAATGTATACGCTTTTAAGGATCGTGCACAATGTAGAGTAATTGTAGATTGATATTTCTCTGTGTTAGGTAATACACGTATTGCATAATAGATTTCTTTCTTTTTCCTTAATCATTTCAGTACCGTCAATATTTGATAACAAGTAGTTTTGTAACGATAACGAGAAATTAGGTAAAAATTTGTCTATGAAATATTTTTCACGATGATTTTAAATTGTACACGTACACATTTTCTCCCTGATATGACGAAGAACGATAAATTTAATATGCAATATGTGTACGTTGATAAAGGAAAGTACTAATATATAGAGAGAGAGAATATTGTGAGTAGATATAACATAGTATTCAACGATGTAATACTTGTTCGTGTTAGGATGACTAGTGGTTTATCGAAGTTTCTGTATTAATATCAATGTAACCATACGTTTCTTTGATATTCGACGAATAGATAATTCTCTCTGCTACAGCTTAGAAACTCTTAGATGTTCGGTGTGAAACTAGTAAATGGATAGTTGATTCGTTTTCTCCTAAAAACTTGGTTCTACGGGTTTGAAGTTTCAAAATGTTGCACGATCTTGGATGTCTTGAATGTTTAAATCGATTCGAAGTTCTATCGAACAGAATGGAATATCTTTAGAAAAAACCTTCCAAGAATGCCAAAACAATACTACAGTATCGACACGTAAAATCTGTATACGAGATTATTTTCTGTAAAATGTAATTAGATTGTTAATTGCGACTCTACGTCTCGGAGATCTTCGAAATTCGTTGAGAAAACGGCTTAAGTTCAAGTTATTCAAGATCGCTGAAGTCTGTTAGAACCTCAGACTTCGAGCGATTATCGAAGCGATTCAAAGAATTTGCGTCTTTTTAACGGCAATTAACAGCGATTTCCCTCGATCAGTGAATCTTCCTAGATCGAGGATCGTCGCGTAAGAAAGTCGATACTTAACACGTTCCATTTGATACTCGATGTTCTCCAGAAAGCCGACGAATTAATGAATTTTTAACGTTGAAATAAGAAGTTCTAACAGTTAATTACGTTTTCTCGAAATATTCACACACGATTTTATTTTTCTGTGTCAGTTCACTCTTGATACTGTTATCGGGGACTGTTATCGTTCCTTTCATCGCAATTTTTTCTAGTTTCTGTTGTTATAATTAGTGGAGTGTAATGGCCTATCGCGTTGCACAGGTTGGTTCGAAGTTGTAGGTATAAATTTAACAGGTCAACGTAGGTTTGAAAATTAATTGAAATTAACTCGTTTAATCAAAGAAAATTTTCTTCGAAGTAGCTTTCACATGATTTTAATATTATTATTTTTCATTTCGAAATAATAAATTTTCGTACTAAATTCTTGGAATATTAAACTCAACCTACCGATTCACAGAAACTCAAAAACTGAGTATCAACGAATGAATTAATTTTCATCAAGATTCCTGAATAATCCGTCAAGTTTGCACCTACAACACTAAATCTCAACCTGCACGCTTGTGTGATCACGCTTTCGCCACTCTTCCTATCTTCAGTCGGTAACTTAACGATAGCAACATTAACTCGTTCTTTAGCAGGATCGCAAACGTTTTTCGATTCCGTTCGAAATCCTAATATATGAATAGAAAAGAAAAGAAAAAAGCTACATATATCACATATGTTCGTTGATTCGAACAACTAATAGTATATAGTTTAATTAGAGAGCGTATACAAAGGCCACGTCCTTCGTGGTAAATCTCGAAATCATGGCCGCGCGCGATTTGACCAGGAGACATCGACGAAAGTCTTATTAACTAATGAACAGTGCAATTTGTACTCGCAAAATTACCAGTGAAACATTAATGCGACGTCGAATGTCACGTTATCGATTCGCGAAATAGACAGACTCGAAGAACCAGCAAAGAGTAACTATATATATATATCATTTTTTTTTTATTTTTTCTAATACGAAGAAAAAATGGCCAAGAATCGTAGTGTGTGTAGTTGTAGTCAATCGGACGCAGAAAATCTGCGATTCCTGATCATATTAGAGAGAGGATATAGTGGATTTTAGTCAGAGCCGGTAGCAATTGATGTTAGAGAGAGGTAGTAGTACACAGAGATTCGACTAGGCGAATAGAATCGCGAACAGAAGAACGAAATCGACGATTAGAGGTAGACAAATGCATATTACACGTACGTATATATGTGAACATTTATGTGGAGTAATCGTAGTATGGTGTTAAAACGGAAGATTAGAGATACTAGAACTACACGAAGTATTCGT
>NW_017100135.1:548553-561935 GCF_001263275.1 Habropoda laboriosa | reverse complement strand
TGCAATTACCAGTGATGCATACGGATATCCTAGGAAATTTCGTTAATAGGAGAATAAATTTTAGACGTGTTTTGAGATTCGATCGAACCACCGACAAGATTCAGAATCGCTGATACTCGTATCGAGTTTAGTATCGATGGTAAACGAAAGGTTCGTTGATACCAAACGAATAACCAGAAGTTAGTTGAAATTCTTAGCACAATTTTCCGGTAATCCTGGGCGCGTGGATTGTAAATTTCTTCGTCCAACACGCGCCCATAGGGAGTACCACAAGAATTGTAAATATCTCTCGTGATTTCCAGTCGAACGTGTCTCCGAACGAAAGAATGTTAAAGATGAAATTACGCGACACTTTCACGCATATCACTAGTGATTCTTGTTTCTTTGCTTCTTTTTTGTTTTGTTGTTTTTTTTTTTTTTTTCGACCAAGGGAATCTTCCCATTTTTTGTTTCTTTCGTTTGTTCGATTTAGCTTAAGGATTTAATATCCAACTTAGCTTAAGGTAATACGTGGATCAAACTGATAGGTAATTCGTTTTTCGTTACGATTTAGAAGACACTAGCAAATGAGAATGTTTGCCTTCGCTTTCGAGATCACCTAATTGGAAGAATAGAAATTTCCTTATCCATCGAAGTTCTTTTTTTATCGTTTTAAATAATTCACTGTACAATTAGTAGGCAATTATAGCAAAAAAATGAGTTACTTTTTTCTTCAATCATGCTAAACGGCGATTGCTTTGTCAACAATGTTCGAGTATCGTTATAACGTCCACATATCGATGGTTACGACGAGTATCAGCGATACCCTGCCAGCAGGTTTACGATTACTATTATTCCGCTTGTTTCACGTTCGAAAGAAAAATGAAAAACTAAAATAATCGAAATGCAATCATTCATATCGTCGTAAACGATCAACATAGGATTTTCGCCTATTAAGAAGAAATATCGCAGTTATTGATAGACAACGCAAACGGATAATTATATCCTCCTTATCTAATGGGATCGGGGTTAAACTGGTGAGAAGTGAAGGCGCTTCGGGAAATTCGTTCCTTTTCGTTGAACGCGTTACAGAGGATTATTATTCGCATAGAAATCTTCTAGGACATTCTCTAGTTTAGCGATGCTTGCTAATAAATAATAATATTTTATCTCAACGCGTTTAACATTGTCTGTTATTATTATTACTATCGTCGTCGTCGTTACACAAGGAAACAAATTTTTCGAAACGTTTTCCTTTCCGATTACGAGCTATAAATAATATCTCTTGCGTGGTATATGATGGACAAACGGGGATAAAAAAAGAAAAGAAGTAAAAATAGACGTAATTACCGTCTACAAATTATAACCAGTGGGTAAATGTATTAATTAGAACGTCTACGGTCTTTTACTGGTTGCTTTTAGCTTTTAGTATACTTAGGATCTCTCTACGGATCCTCAATCAAATTCAGCGATCGAATGTCGCAACGATCGGTGAAACGCTTGGGTGTCGTAAGAAGTATGAAGAAAAATTAAAGAGAAAAAAAGGGCCAAAAAAAAAAAAAAAAAATAATGGGAAAATAGAAAGTAAAAATACATAGTGCGTTTGCTCGCCGATGTATAGTAATGTCGCCGAATAATCCAGGTCGCAGGCTGAAAGTTCTCAGGGAAATGCAACCGGAAGAAGAGAGAAAGAGAGAGAGAGGATAATTGTGAATGCAGAATTGGTCACCTTGATCGATATTCTTTCGTGGTGCCGACAGAGAATCTCGACAATTGGAGAAAATCGAAATGAAGAAACGCGTCGTGGAACTTACTACGGAGGAATCCCCTCCGTTTCATTCTGCGTGCTACCAGTATCCGAGAACAGTTCGCAGAATGTTGTTTCGCATCCTGAGTTCTTCACAATTTCATACTAACGGGGGTGCGCTGAAATTAAACGTTCTAGAGAAAAGAAAAAAGAAAACAAGGATCGATATTAATTGAATATCGTTGGTCCTAAATGCTCTCAACATTATACCGTTGCCTTATTACTTTGCTACCTACTTACTTACTTACTCTTTTCTATTTTTTTATATTTTCAATAGTTCACACGATAGAGTACATTTTTATACACGTTGTAATACTTCTCGATAATTAAGGATCGTTGTGAAAAAGCCATCGAATACGAAGATTTCAAGAAATTGTCGAGATTCTAATCGAGATCCAGCTTTTCGCCTCATCTCGAACGAGCATAGAGAGAAAAAGGGATGCGATCTCCAACATACGGCCATCGTAAATTATATACGCATAATTCGTTCGTTCGTACGAAGACAATCGTTTTACGCTACTACAGAAAGTAAAAAGAAAAAAAAAACAAAAAAAAGAAGCGCTCTGCTTATTCAGGGTAACGGGTCAACGGGGAATGGTCGAGAATATTAATCAAGAGAGAGGGAGGGAGGGAGAGAGAGAGAGAGAGAGAGAGAGAGAAGGAAGGATAATAAGTAATTAAATAATAAAAAAAAAAGAAGAAGAAATCTAAATAAAGATCGACGTCGCGTGGGGAAATACTGCTTGGTTTGCGGACCATTAAATACCAAATACTATACAACGATCGCGTTACAATAATTATATAATGTAGGTTGGACACTGAGGGGTGAGAAGGGGTTGGGGAGGGTGAGAGGATGCGGCGATTTTTGCGTCCGGATTTCCTTGCCGTTTCGGCGGTTGTCGGTTAGTAAATTTGATTGAGGACGTCATTTTTAGAAACAACCAACTACTACTACTATTATTAATTCGTGTGCGTTTCTCGAGTAGTTAGCTTGAAGTTCGATTAGTTTCTTGCTAGGACATCGGTTCATGATTGCTGGCGGTGAATTAAAAGGAGTGATAGGGGTGGCGGGATGGGGTATAAGAAAAAGAGAATACGAGCTCGGTCTTGGAAAACTTGTCGCCTAGGTCGATCGTGAATACTTTTTTTGAACGAACAGCCTCGAGGTCTTCGAGGAAAAACAGTTCTTCGCGCTGTACGTCTGCGAAAGATGCATCTTTGAAACGATTCAATTCAATTTCCGCTTCTTCTCTACTATCGTGTACGTTTGAATTGAAGTAGAAAGAAAAAAAAAAATATTCGAAGTTCTGCACCGTAGTTCTGAGCAATCGGAAAGAAAATTTAGATGTTTAATTTTCTATTTTTCACACGATGATCTACTTAAAAGGTGAACACTTTTCGTCTGATTACTTGGTCCGTCGTGACTTACTACTGCGACGAGATTCAAATCTCCCGCGTCGGATAGTCAAATGTTGATTCTATCATATTTCCAACATATCGCAAAATCTTGGAATTCGCGTGCTGTCAAGGTTATGCTCTTGCGAGAAGCATCGCATAATCTTTACCCACTTGCCATGGAGGAAATAAATACGTAGCAGATGGTAAAACGTTTCCGACTTCAGATTGGGTTTGTTCACATCGCGTACGTGCACGTGGTGGTGAACGTTTACGATTCGATCATGAGGAAGATATCTCTCGTTTGAATCGTGGGCAAAACCCGTGTAATGTTCGCGATACGTATTGCAGAAACAAGAAGAACGGCCCCATTGGACATATTTTGTTACGATGTGTTCGGTTCAATAACACAGATTTATGCTTCGAAACGTATCTACGTGTCCAATTGAGACCGCCACGTGCGGTGTACACTTAAATATAGGGGAATCCCCCCCTGTTTCCATGTGGTGCTTAAAATTTGACTGAACATTAACATTGCGTCCATGTGTATCAAATTTTAAGCAAACGACATTTAACGACATCTAGATAATACTACGGGAGAAAGAAAGAAAGAAAGAAAGAGAGAGAGAGAGAGAGAGAGAGAGAGAGAGAGAGAGAGAGAGAGAGAACGAAAAAAAAAAGAAAAAGAGAGAGAGAGAGAGAGAGAGAGAGAGAGAGAGAGAGAGAGAGAGAGAACGAGATAAGTAACGAAGAAATATATGTAAAAGCGGTTGAACAAGATGATAACGGAAAACAGTGCTCAAATTGTAAAGTGACTGTGCGTCTAGGCGTGCGAAACACATTCACACAGATTATACGTACATAATAAAGACTGTAGAGATTCTTCAACGACGACAGTAGCTCCGCGCACCTTCTGTGAATTGCACAAAATAATTTTTTACAGATACATTATATTCGTGTACATGTGTTGTTGTTCGTGACAATGCCACTGAACTGTAAAATGGAATGAAAAATTCACTTTCGTCGTCGTCGTTGTCATCTGTAAGCAATCGTACATTTTGCCTATTCTCACTGCATTTTTATATTCGTTACGCTTACTCGTATAAAGTTGTGTTACTCTATGACTGTTTTTTAAACTTCTCGTCAGAAGACTCTAATCGCGATAATACAAAATACTGCCGCAAGAAAAAAAGGGAGAAGATGAATCGTTAACCGATATACATCGTGTTTTAGACCAAATATCGATGATCCTCGGAGATTCGCGTTCTTCCCTTGAAATGCGAACGTTGCGTAAGACAGTGGTACCACCATGTGAAAGCTTTTAATGAAATTCCATTGGAAATTTCTTGTTTAAGTTCCTTGAATTACTTAAACATTTAACTATATCTTAAACATTTTGAATATTTACATGTTACACGAACAACATTTTTTTGGTGAATTTTTGTACACTAAAAAGTCACTATTATCTAGTTCTTTTTTTTTTCTACGTAAACTTTAGTAGCTTGATTTAGAAGCTTAACGTTGTACCATTGAAACTATCGCTGCAACAAGCAAAAAATAGCGTTTAAATAATAAAAAAAAGCAAAAAAGGATAAAATTCGACCAATTTTTAATATTAACTTGTCCGCTTTTTTGCTTTCGCTCAATTTGTTTCATTCCATAGTTCGCGAACCACGATGTTTTTTTCGATCGTTTATGAACTCCCGAACTGGTCCCGCGACAAATTAACGGAACGAAGGGCTCTTTTGTATGTTGCCCTTTTCAATAAAATACGCCGCGTCGAAGTGATGTAATTTCGCCACAACGTCAACTATAGTTGTCACGCTGGTAATGTTACTATTAGCCACCTGCTCAATAATCCAAGTTAGGGGCATTATCCCCTGCTGTGTTAACTGCTAGATGTTTAACCGAGGATTGTGTGATCTTGTTGCCTCGGGTTCCTCCCGGAATCCCCGGATTCGACGAGGGATGATCGTGGCAAGCAGAGGGATATTCCAGATCCCTGGCCGCGCGAGCGATGTTCACGTACCTGAAAAGCCTGACAAAAGAGATAAATATTACACCTAGCAGTTAACGCAGCAGGGGGTAATTCCCCTAACTTTGATTATTGAGCAGGCGGCCAATAGTAATATGACCAGGGTGAAAACTAACATCATTTCGACACGTCGTATCTTATTGAAAAGGATAACCTAAAAAAGAGCCCTCGGCTCCATTAATTTGTCGCGAGAGATATTCGAGAGTTCGTAAACGGTCGAAAAAGCATCGTGTCGCGAACTATCAAACGAAACACAATTATAAAAAGAAATGCTTCTCGCCTGTGAAACACGTTAACGCTTGTTTCTGCTCGTATTATTTTTCTACGCGTGACAAAACAAACAAAAACAAAAAAAAAACGAAAGGCTTTACTGGAAGCAAAGTTAACACAACGGCAATAATTGGTGAATCGTATCGTGTCTAATCGACTCTCTTAGCTTGTTCGTTTGTTCAACTTCTTCGATGCTTTTTGGGCTGTGATTTTACAACGCTGATAACCCAAAACCGCACTATAATTATTCTCAAGTGAAACTGAATCGACAATCCAAACAAAACCAGAGAGAACTTTTAAGGACTTCAACGACGTTTTCTTATTAGCCCTTTCTTCGACGTTTAGATGAGAGAGAATCTTCGGCATCCTTAACCCTTAAGCGCCAGTGAATAAATGGTTTACCGCGATACGCGGATCGTACAGTTTTCAAGTAAAAAAGTAATTATATGTACAGTCACAAAAGGATTTCGAAACGAGAACCGTAGAATGAGAGAGAGAGAGAGAAAGAGAGAGTGTGTGTGTGACAGAGACGAGGGAAATACGAACAAACAAAAAAGAGAAAACGGGAAAGAAAACAAATAGAATGGCAGATGCTAAAAATTTGGACGCGAAAGGGAAAAAAATTAACTGTCGTTCTTTTTTTTGTTAAATGGGCTGTGGTAGAAACCTTTATATACTTTATACACCGGACGAGTCGGATCCTCTTGTTTCGTTTGTCTTTCGGGAGAAATGAACAATTTAACCGATAATAATGGGAAAGAACATGAAAAAGGGAAACAAAAACGAAATGAAAAATAAAAAAAATGATAGTAGAGGAAAGAAAGAGGCAAGACGTATATGGACGCATGAGAGAGAGAGAGAGAGAGAGAGAGAGAGAGAGAGAGAGAAAGAGAGAGAGACGGCATCATTTTACAAAGCGCTTCAGTCGTTTGAGTGCGTAGCCACTTGTCCTATATTCTGTCACACAACGATTACCTTGCACAAAATGTACCTAATTATACTTAAATAGTAGGATCCGTCTTAATGATTGTCAATAATACTGTACCTACCGTACCCGTGGACACGGGCAAATTATGATATTAGGCTATAAGGCTGTAAGGCGTAACTACGATTAGATAGATAATCCAGTCGCTAAAAAAAAAAAAAACTGTGTAACTGTGATGCACCTGCTTCGAAGGGGAATACTTCGAGTTTTTTTAACTAACGTGAAGAAAATCGCTGTGTTTTGTATTTATTATAGAATATTGTTGCGACACCGATTGTTTCGGGATTCCCCTTTCCCCCCACTCCCTCGTATTTTTTCCCCTTGCTTTCTTAGGTTAATTTTGAAATCTACGTGTTGTTTTTAAAGGAAGCTTTTTGAACGACGACTATATTTGCAATATTGCAATATTTAATATACTACATCTTAACGCGGTTTTTATATCTAGAAATTTTTCTTTGTTACATTGTTACCGATAAAAGAGATTAGATAATATGTTGTTTTTAGGATATATTAATATTAACCGTATGCGAAGTCGCGTTTAATATGATTTTGACGAAAGATACTTGACGAATCGCTTTCGTAATCTTCTTTTAAGGAATTGGGCATTAATTGTTTTTTTTTTTTATGTTGGTAGATTTGAGCACATAATATGAATAATCTATCAGTATTTATTGTTACAGTCGTCTTTAGATTAGTTTTAAAAATTTGTTTTTCTTTATTTTTTTCTTTTGTTTTGTTATTTCTTTGATTTTCGAAAAAAAAAACATGCAAGCGTCCACAGTTGACTCAACTTGAAATTGTTCTTCATGGCAAATAGCGAATCTTCGAAGCAGCGTGCACGAATAGTCGTTTATATGAATGTCATAGCCTTAGTTTCGCTAGTTGAGAAGAAGAAAGAATGTTTTAGACCCTTGCTCAATAAATAAAACATTAATTTCGATGTCACGAATTATATATCGATATTAATTTTAAGTTAGATTCCCAAAGCAAACAAAAGAAACGTCGACCATTCTCGCGAACGAATCGAATGGACAACGTACAGGTTAACATATACACGTATATAATCGTATGCCCGAGGCGAACAACGGATTCTCGTGTCCTCGTTATCGATAGTTAGACGAATTGTAGCTGTCTTTTCAGCATCTACCGTCGAAGTTTCTATAATACGTTTAAGAGATGTTCTTTCCGGATTTTACTTTGCGTGTTTCTTTCACGTCAGCATCTTTGAGCAAACTTCGTGAAGTTTGTCTGTACGTGCGTGTCTAAAATTGCATTCTTAAACTCGCGCCGATTTCCGTCGATCTCCGCGCACTCTATCGAGAAATGACAGAAATGATTCGTCGGGATGTTTCGAACGAAGTATTTGTCGCGCAAAGTTGGACACACACAGGACCATGTTTTCGTAAAAGTAGAAATAAGACCTGAGCTTAATGTATTCTCTCGTGAAACCGTGTATAAAACTCCTGTTTGTACCTTACTAGTTTACTATGACGCTATTATAGATTACGTATAGAGGAATTGAAAGTGAAAGAGAAAAGCGATTGAATAAATAAGATGAGAATAAAAGAGAGAGCGCACGCGCGCGAGAGAGAAAAGAGCGAACGAACGAGCGAGCGAAAGGGCGAAAGAAAAAGAAACAAAGAGATAGGGATGTTAGTGTCCATTCGAAGATCACGTTAAGTCCTTTATTTTTCGCTACGAAGCGACGAAAGATTAGTGTTAGTATGATTAGCAAACGAAAAATGCGTATGATTATCGTGCTTTCGCTTCAAAATGTTTCATAATTCTAATTAGATTGTTTTATGGCGTCTCAGATATAACGCCATTTGGTGAAAGACTATATCAGCAAGGCTGGTGATTAGACTTCGATTAGTTTCCTTTTTTATGTTAAGCATGATAACGGTTTAGCAAATGTGTTTTACTGAAAGTGTCCTTCCTATGTAAATTTACTTGTTTGTCCTCATAAATTATAAATAAATGATATCTTTCGTGTTCACGTATCCGTAGTCCTTTTATTATTTTCTTTGAGGTGTTAACAACAAGGTAAATAATAAGCATAATTTTCAATTGTTATATTAGTTTTGCATTTAGAGTTAATATAGGACTGTTATGAAGGTATGTATATACATGAATACAGTTAAATAATTTACGAAAGTAGTTGTCGATTCTTTTCACTATAGTGAATAAGTATATTTTCAAATTATAAAATATAAGAGATGTAAAGTTGTAAATTATATTTATTTTGTAACATTTCTATCTTTCGAATTTGTAATTTAAATCTGAAACAGAAATAACAATACGATGTTAGTTTAAATTAAATCAAAATTTAATTACATTTTTCCAAATAGTTCGCAAGTACACGTAGGTAAATTCATTATCGAGAGTATTGTCTGGCAAAGCAAACTTAAGGATTCAGGCGGGCTTTAGGGTCTAGGAGTGGGAGGTGTAGAAGTTATGACGTCTCGTTAATCAGCCAATCACGATAAGAGGAAAGACAGAAAGTACCACCGAGAGCATCGTCAGAAATGAAGTATTATTAGTTTAGTTGATTTTTAAAATAAGTATTCTTTGCATTTTTCGCTTTTAATAATAGTTATTGTAAATCAGAGCATAATTCCATGTAGTAAGCAGTTTAAAATTGATACTTACAATAAATGTTTAATTGCTTTAACATTATTTATAGTTTAAATAATGAAATAAAGTTTCTATTTTATTTTCAAGTGCTTTAATTGTAGGATAATAATCAGTGTTGCTTATTAACTTGATAAAACCACTTAATATACTGCTATTGCATTGAATTAACCGTTGTATTCAGTAGATTAGTCAGAAATTGTTCATAACTTTTATTTAACATTTTAAAATTAATGTTCTTTTTGTGTAAATTAGAAATGAAATTGTCAGGCCGCCAGAGGAATCAAGGAAAGGATTTCAACATCAGGAAAAATGAAGATATGCAATTATTTATCAAAAAATCAATTATCTATTGTAAGATAACTATAAAATATATTTTACAAAAAGTTACAATATACTAGTATTGTTTTACAGCATTTTACATTAATTTTTTAAATAATATTCCATTAAACAATTAAATAAACTAAGGCCGAATAACATTAGGATAGCGTAATAACCGAAAACATCTCGAATTTTGTACGAAAAACTTCAAAAATTGCGTGAAAATAGCACCGAGAATGTAGACTAAATATTTCAATTTAATACAGTATAAAAAATTTGTTAATGGAAGATTCTGATCTAATAGGAGAAGAAAATCGAAATTATACAGAATAAAAACAACTAATATTGTTCAAAATAAAATTAAATTCAAATTGATAAATAAAGAACAATTAATTTCTTTCAAAAATTCAGGAAAAATATATGTTTTCATTGAACTAATTTTGAATTAAATACAGTAACAAAAATATTATTAAGTTAATAATAATTAATACAATAGTTTAAAGTTGATAAATCTGAAATGAACGAAATTTTTTTTGTCTACATCACTATAATATAACAGTGTGTAATTACAAAATATAGAAAATTAATTTTTTAAAGATGTGTACGGCTTAAGATACGATTTCTCACGTTTAGAGAATTTTTAATCACCTATTCAATGTAGTCCAAACCATAATGACAATGAAATTTGGTTTTTAAAGAAAACACAAATATGTATTAATTATAAGGTAAGCAGGAAATGAAATACATTGTTGACTTTAAATTGCTTCTCTTCTATGCTCTTTACTTATTAATACACTTTGTACACTTTAACATACAATGTAGTTACAATAGGAAACGTAATTTGTTATTAACAGAATGAATTATACTGCTTAGATTCGTAATTATTGCATTAAATCGTATAATTTATCTATAGTGTTATCATTATTGCCGTTTAACAATTCCATTATGAAAAATTATAGAATGGTTGAAGATCAAGGTAATTTAACAGTTATAGAGGAATATTTGATATATAAAAGGAAATAGTTGCAAAAATGGTGTAAGAATCTTAACAAACATTATAAGGCAAATGTGAAAAAACTTAGTTTGCTGTAACATGGTAATATACAAACATTTATATAAATATCATGTACAAAATGTTCAGTATGGCAGCGATACAATTGAAATAGATAACTCTGAACTAGTATCATTACTTTACAAAGTGAGTAAGTTGTACATGTATAGTATATACACATACTATTTGTTGCTATGAACATGTTAGATATAGCTAAATAATATTATGTATTATACAATATCTCGCACGTATTTGGTTGAATATTTAATACACAGTAATTTGTATATATCTTTTCATGCAACAATTAAATAGTCATATATAAGTCAAATAGAAAAATGTTATCATAATAGCACAATATCATGCATGATAAAACTCTGAATGTGTAACCATAAACTTTTGAAGCATACTAAATACTGAAGATTTAAAAAATACAAACGAAAAAATTTGTTTCAAAAATTAATATTAATAAATTTCAATAAAATTCATATCGAAGTTGTATTACACTCAATTTTACATGAAACAAAATATAAGTAATTTTATATTTGAAAATATATAACAAGAAAACAAAAGGAAATTGAATTTTATTTTAATCCAAAATATCAGTATTACCATTTCCGTTTTTCTTATTATTTTGACTTTTCATGTTACTGTAAACAATAATATCACTGTGTATATAATATATATTTGTTTCGTATAAGTCCTATTCCTAGCGTAAGCAACATACGCTCTATCGAAATAACAAAATAATTTTGCTTTGATTTTACAACAATAATTAAAATAAACTATCTTCTGAGAAAATAGTTACTTATACGTAACAAATAGCGAGTACAGTTCACAATCTTTTATACTTATTAATATAATTGGAATTTTCTATCTTTGGCATATATGCTAAAGAATCTATGCAAACAGTTCTAAAATATTTGTTTATATATGATAATTTAATAAGTCGAACAGCTAGAGAATAATGATAATGTAATTTTTGTACTAATCAATTTAGATTCTTTACTATAATTGATGATTAGGCTGCATGTTTTTCTCAATTTTGCATAAATGGTGTCCCTAAATATGTGAATTCATTAAGATCATAAAACCATAAATAATTGATTTGTAATTATAACTTACAATTTATAAAGCACATTATACATTCCTAATGATGATCATCGACGTTGCGAAGTGATTCAATAATGAACGCACTAATTTTTCCAACTCACTTTAGATTAGAAAAATCTGACTCCAATAATAAATACTGTTTGCTAAATTAATTTCTAATTATATAAATTCTCTTAACCATTAGTAGTTTCATGATTCATATTTTTTATAATACAACGTGGTTTTCAAAGCAAAGGGTAACATACATCATTTGTATATCGCATTATACATATAATGTTACAATAAATTGTATTAAATGTTATATCACTGTACTTAATCTCTGTACACATATACACAAAATGATATCCAAGAAATCTATGTTCAATCCTTTAGACATTATTAATGTCACATGCATATATATTTAAAATGTTAAGTAAAAGTATGTATATCGATAATTGAAAAAAATAGTATGTATCACAATTAATACTCGAGACAGAATATCTATTTCTGACTCATACTTGACATTAAAATATTAGTAGTGTTATTACTAATATTTTATTAATAAAGCTCTGCCTTTTGTATGTTACTAGTAATTGATTGCAATATCATATTGAAGTTGATTCAGCATGCAATCCTGTTAATGTGTGATAGTGTTGTAAACGTTTCAAATTAGCTATTAAATACGCATTTTCTATATACAAATCTTTTACTAATATATCAGTTCGTGCCAATTGTTCGGCCTGTAAAAAATAATACAAAAATTAATAACATATTACATTATAAATTTTATGATATTAAATGAAAATTACGTTAAAAAATATTTAAAATATTCAGAATATTATTAAAACTACTTACCTGTTCTGCACTCGTTTGAAATTCTATTTGAAGTCTTTCTTGAGTACTACGAAGAAGACATTGTAATTCCGACATTTCTACTTGATGTTGAGACATAACGTCTGGAATAATAATCGAATATTTTAGTGTATATTATACATAATAGTAATTTTAAGTATAAAATTCTTTTAGTAAAATTGTAGAAAACTTACGTTGTAATACACGCTCAGTATGATATTGCTGTTGCTTAAAGCATTCTTGTAATTGATGATTTTTGCGCCCCTGTGCCTGAAGTTTCATGCTTAGATTCTGCAATATATTAACATTTATACAACACAGTTGTGCATCATTTCGTACACACTGACAATTTGGAGATTTTAAATTTTTTAATTTAAATGTGTTTTGTACTAAGTCATATTCTAAATTGTGAATGCTTTCTTCTTTCGCGAATTTTTCATTAACGTCTAGTGTCTTCCATTGTGATCCTGGCTTTTCAATTTTATAGGTGTTGCTGACATCTTTCATAGAGTGTTGAGCATGTATTTGATGTGGGTCACAATTACTGCTATCTGTATGATCTTTTGTTAGTCGTGGAGTAAAGTCATTTGATACGTTCGAAGATTCTAAAATTCTATTAAATTTAAATTCTTCAGGCACTTTGTGAATATTATCATTGTATGGAGCTAATTTTGAAACTGATTCACTGGACGGTTGAATATTGAATGAATCATTAGGAACATAATTTGATCGTGCTAGTAAAGACGAAAAAATAAAGTCATCTGTAACTTGTACAGATATATCAGCAGTTATTGGTCGTTCTAAGGATTTTATTTTCTCGCGTAGATCTTTAATTTCGGTGTCTTTTTGAGATATTTCTTCTTCCATTTGCGCTTTCCACTTCTCAAATTCTTCTTCAAGATCTAAATACTGTATAAACAAAACAATATATACGTTTATAAGGATTAAATTTATTGTAAATTAATAA
>NW_017100135.1:544965-548508 GCF_001263275.1 Habropoda laboriosa | reverse complement strand
AAAATATAATTATTTATATATATAGTAAAAAAAAATAAAAAAGGAAGAAACGTATCTTACTTGTTGTTCTAAATTAAACTTCTCTTCAATCGGAGATAAGCGTCCGCTATTTTTTACTTTATCTATTGGACTAATTAGTTCCTCATATTCTGCCATTTTAGCTATAAGCTCTGAAAATTTCTCATCACTAATTTTTTGCTCTTGCTCAAAAAGTTGTCTTTCTTCTTCTAATTTAGCAGTCCAGTAATCTTCACACTCCTCATATTCTATTTTTAGTAAATCAAGACTTCTTTCTAATTCTGCACATCGTTCAGTTAATTGTTTCCTTTCAGCAGCATGAGCTGCTTCAAGTTCTTTTAGTTTCAATTTTAGGAAAACATCGTCTTCAGATGATTCACTTTTTGTTAAACTTGAATTAGTTTTTGCATTAATTTCGTTGAGAACTTTTGCGCAATTAATAACTGAAGTATCTTTTTCCTTGTTTAATTTTAAATGATCGATATTCATATGCTCTTCTTTACGAGGAGGATAATCTCTAAGACTTGAAACTTTGTTCTGTGACAAACTTTTTATATCTTGACCGTTATAATTATCAAAATCACAATTATTATCATTACTACTAGATGTCATTGTTCGTTTAGTGGAAACTGAATTTTTATGTTTAGGAACAACAAAATCTCTTAATGATTCACTTGCTCGTTCCTCGCATTCTGTTTCCATCTCAAACGCAATACTTTTAACAAAATCCGTGGCTTTCACAACCTGTGTATTTGAATTGGATTGTAATTTCATAATTATTTCCAATATTTCATCTTTAAACATGCAGTTTTCTAATGTGCACTTATTACTATTTATTAAAACATATTTTAATTGTTTTATAATTGTATCTTTAAAATGTTTTAAGTCTGTCTTTTTATAGTTTTGCATATTGTCTTCTTCATGAGAATTACAAGACAGCTATATAAAGAACATAAAACATAATTTATATTTATTAAGTAATATAATTTACTAAATGTTACTTACAGGTGTGGAATGTTTTAAAACTACATCTATATCATCTTCTTCCACTACAAATGCTTCTTTATCTGAAAACATATTAAATATTAATTTCTTTATAATAAAAGATGAACTTCAATAAAATGTATGAAATTATTCTCATTACTTTCAATCTCATCTGACTGTATATTTCTTGTTGTATGAGTATCAGGAAGATTACTTTGTCTGCAATAATATAATAGAAAATTGATATTTATTTTTAATTATGTTCCTTATTTAAATTCTTTCTTCCCAGTAGTTTGATTTTATATACACATTACCTTAAATCTTTATTATGACAATTATGCAGTTTCAAATTTCCTATTTCTGCTGTAAGTTCATCATTTTGATCTCGTAAGAGAACTGCTTCTGATTGTAAATTTTTAATACGATCTACTAGGTACATAACTTCTTGTTGATGCTTTACTTCCACATTTTGCATCTAAATAATAGAGCAATAACTTTATCATAAATATAAGAATTATTTTCATATTTTATCTGTACAAAATTCTTTAATTACCTCATCATGTTCTGCTGCCAATATTTTTATTTGAGTTAATAACTCATTATTAGATTGTTTATGTTTTTCAATTTGACTGCAAAGGTTTTCATTTTCAGTTTCTAAAACTTGGTTTTCTTGTAATGTATTTACAAATTTATTTCTAACTTCATAATTCTCTTTTTGTAACATTTGTATTTGATCATCCTTTGATTTCAAAGCTTTAACATTCATTTCTCGTTCAGAATTAAGTTGGTTGGAAAGATCTTGTATAATTTCAGCATGGCGTTGTTCAATTTGCTTCCGCAAATTTTGAACAATTTCTTCTTGTCGGGTATGTTGTTCATCAATCTCTTGAGCAAGAGTGTTTGCCCGTTCATTAGCTTCCATAATATCAGTACGTAATTTTTCTTTTTCACCGTTTACATTTTCTACCGCAAGACTGAAAATATACGAATATTTTCATTTGTTAATTACATTTATTTCATTTAAAGTAATTTAATAATTTATTTATTCAGATAATTTGCAATACTTACTTTAAACTATGTAGTTCTTCTTGATATAATATAAGAACATCTCGTAACAACATTACATGAGATCGAATTGCAGAATGGTCTAATGAATCATTAAAATTTTTCAATTCGTCACATAGAGTAGTTGTTAAATCAGTTAAAGACATTTCTGACGTTTTAAGACCTCCATCCGTTAATAAAGACGTATTTGTAATATTAGAAAGTTTCCACGTATCCCGAAAAGTATTACTATTTGTGATGCTACTATTCAACAAATAAATACAATTTTTTACAGTATAATATTAAATACGTAAAAATAAAAATCCCATAAAATAATAAAACATGCACTCATACAATTGTAATAATAAAACCTGCATAAAATATAGCAATTACAATGTAATACCTAGTTTTATGAGGTGTATGTATATCAAAGTTACATTTTCTAAAATCTAATTTAGATAATTCTTTTGTAGACTCGGTATTTTTATCTAATGTTAATTGATCTTCCATTGTCTTATTTTGGAATATAACTAGAAATTCGTCCAAACTAATTAATCCATCACAATTCTGGTCCAGTTTTTCGAAGATGCACTGTGTAATCTGTAAAAAAGTATTTTATATATTACTTTAAATCATACAAATAACATGTTCTATTGCATTAACTTTTATATTAAATAGGAATCAATGTAAGAAATAACTTAATTTTCAATATATGACAACTAAATATTACATAAATAATTAATGAACCATTGTATGTAAAGAACAAATTTGTAATTGTGTAATTACTTGTTTTGGAAGAGCTGGGATTCCTAAACAATTTGATATAAAATACATTGTTGCAGAGTCTACATTTTCCTTTAAACAGATATTTATTTTTTCCCACAAACATTTCAGTCTATTTTCATCCACTGTTACACCTGAAAGATTATAATATACATTTTCTAGTGAAAAAAAATCTTTTTAAAGTAAAATACAATAGATGTCATGTAATGTAAGTATTATAATCACCTGCTTTTGCATTCAAAAAATCTATATTAGAGCTAGAATTATTAGATGTTAAAGGATCACATCTTTTATTATCTATAATATGTGAATTTATGTCACTTTGTAACTCTGTTATATTATCTTTATCTGTATGTATAACTGATTCTTGTGTTTTGTCTAATAAGGTTAATAAAGCAGTTCTAAATTCTTGGAATGATATAGATTGCTTCTCTTGTTTATGTTGTTGAATGCATGATTTTAATTCTTCACTCTGTTCTGTGAGATGTAATTTATGGCATAAACTAAGCCACTTATCCTCATGTAATTCAGTTTCTCCTTTTATTAAACAACTTTGAAACACAGCATAAAGCTGTTGTTCATAAGGATCATCATTGTGTTCATCCATGGCATCCTTTCATTGTTCTTTGATATGTTATGAAATATAATACATCTAAAAATATAAATATAGTTCATACAATAATTAACATAAAAATTAAATTAAATTTATACAAT
>NW_017100135.1:544027-544594 GCF_001263275.1 Habropoda laboriosa | reverse complement strand
TACACTACTACAATGCTACTACTAATTAAAAACTGATAATATTACAAACTGAAAATTATAATAAGTTCAATATTTCTTACAAAATAATCCTAATTACTAAATTAATTCATTTGATCTGTTGTTGGTCAATATAAGAATAAGTTTAAAGCGATAAATATGCTTTAAATCAAATATTATGGATGTATTAACCTAAAAATATATTTACAAATTAATAATTTACAATATACAGCGACTTAGTGGTCTAAACGCACGCATATCAATGATTAATGTAACAAATAAATTATATCTCTAAATAAGAATTACAATATTAAGATTCTGTTATTTTTAGATTGCGTAATAAATATGTTATAAGTAAATTATATTTGCAGCAATATTACAAGCATTCGTACCAAATGTAATAAAGTCATCCTATTTAAAAATAAGGACACAATAGTTTTAAGCTAGTAAAATTTGTTACTGTGATTCTCCATTGTACAGGAAATTAAATATCTGAATTATAAAATGATTATAACCTACCAGTAAATTATAAAGTTCGTTTCACAAATGCACGCATACACATCTTTATCT
>NW_017100135.1:542706-543310 GCF_001263275.1 Habropoda laboriosa | reverse complement strand
TCTGAATCTTTGAAGAAATTTTCACGTTTTATATTTAAATATGTTATTTGAACGTATAAAGAGTAAAATGGATAAAATCAAATATGTTTATATTTTTTTTCTTGTAAACCGAGTATAAGTGCCTTGCTTGGTAAGTGTTATGTCTAGTAACGTTATAATCATTGATCATATTTTGGCGGAAATGCGAATAACGGTAACATTAATGGAACTCAGCTGTACATGATTGTTAATTGTTGTATTTATTAAAATTGAAAAATGGGCATTACCGGCTTACTTCCATTCTTAGAAAAATCTTCAAAAAGAACAACGATTAATGAATTTGCCGGAGGTACTGTTGCTATTGATTCTTATTGTTGGTTACACAAAGGTGCGTTTTGTTGTGCTGACAAATTGTCAATGGGACAATCTACAGATGCGTAAGAAAATTATTTATCTCAATTATTTACAGAAACAACAAATTGTTTAATCATCGTTTTATTTTAGATATGTTCATTATTGTATGAAGTTCATACATATGTTGCTATCTCATAAAATAAAACCAATTTTAGTATTTGATGGAAGACATTTACCTGCTAAAGCACAAACAGAAACAAAACGGCGGGAG
>NW_017100135.1:539109-542642 GCF_001263275.1 Habropoda laboriosa | reverse complement strand
TAAATCATAAGTGTTTGAAGCTTAATATCATAATTGAATTTTCTGCATAGATGATACTTAATGTTAAATATAATTTATTAATTTTATGTAAATATATTTGTATATTTAGAGCTAGACAGACAAACCGTCGCAAAGCTATTGAATTAATGCGAATGGGGCAACATGCAGAAGGAAGAAGTTTATTGAAGAGATCCATAGATATTACACATGAAATGGCTTTAGAGTTAATTAAACAATGCCATAAAATGAATATTGATTGTATTGTAGCACCATATGAAGCAGATGCACAGTTAGCATATCTTAATATCAGTGGAATTGCTGATGTTGTTATTACTGAAGATAGTGATTTAACATTATTTGGTTGTAAAAAGGTTTGTGTCTCCTTGTATAATTCTAATCCTAAATTTCAAAAATAAATTTATTTTCCATATTTTATGTTCTAGATATTTTTTAAAATGGATGTAAATGGTAATGGTCTGTTAGTTGACCAAGCACGAATACACCTTGCAATGGGTATGCGTTCCGAAGATTTTAGAATGGATAGTTTCCGCCATATGTGTATTCTATCAGGCTGTGATTATTTATCATCTCTCCCGGGTATTGGGTTGAGTAAAGCACGAAAATTTATTACGATAAATACAGACTGTGATATTTATAGAGTAAATATTTTCAAATGTACATGTAACAATTCCTTGAATTTATATATGAATCTGTATAATTAGTTATATTTATTTTTGTAGGCTTTAAGTCGATTAGGATCTTATTTGAACATGAAATCTTTAGTTGTTACGAAAGAGTACAGAGATGCATTTATATTAGCAGATATTACCTTTAAACATCAATTAGTATTTTGTCCTTTAAAAAGGAAACAAGTTCGTTTAACTCCACCGATGTCAGATGTAACAGAGGAACAATTATACTATGCTGGTAAAGAAACAGATCCTGATATTGCATTACAACTTGCTTTTGGAAATTGTGATCCTTTTACTTTAAAAGTACTTCATAATTTTGATCCTGATAAAATCGAGGTCTACAACATTAATATTTGTAAATATATAAAAAATTCAATATCATTAAATTTGAAATTTTTTGCAATTAGATTCAAGTTAACAAACGTAACACGTGGAGACAAAAAATAGAATCTCGTCATATTAGTATTTGGTCAAAAGAATATAAAATAGTACAAAAACAATTAGAATCTCCTCAGGAAAGGAATGTCACAGTTTGGCCCACTACTGCTGGTAAAGAAGCAACTCTTCATACAAATCGCATAAAGAAAGCCATTTTACAGAAACAACAGGATAATTTTGGTATGAAATTTGCTTCATATGTAAATTTTAATTATTAATGTATCTGTTTGAAAAAAAAAAGTAAAAGTAATTGTATAAATATTATTACAGAACACGAACAATTGAACCAAAAAGAAATTTTAAATATATATGAAACTAAGAATACAATGGATGTTGACAATAATTCGGAAGTAAATATTGGTATTCCTGTTGAAGATAAAGTATCTCCTGTTTTAATTAGAAGAACAAATCCGTTTTCAAGACAGTCAACAATTAAAACTTCTCCAAGTCTTTTGCTTCAAAGTAAAAGTCACATAAAGGGAAGAAATATAATGCGTATTAGGCGAACAATTATAGATGAGAATATTGTTACAGAAAGTAAATTTTTTTCTAAATTGACTGCTGACACAAGTGATGTTACAGCTACAACAGATGACAATGAAACATATTTAACTACTGATTCAAATAAAATGTCCATAGAAAAAGAAAATATGGAATTAGGACCGGATAGTATTAATTTACAAGTTTCTGTAATAAATGATGAAGAAAAAATGAATTTTCATCCTATGGATATAGATGAAGAGCACAGTACACCATCTCTGTCAAATGAATACAAAGATGTTGAGCGTCTAACTACTTCTAATTGTGATCTAGAAAAATCACATTTAAACGTTTCAATAAATGAATCGCTCAGAAACATAAGTAATATAAATACATCGCACGATTTAAGTACTTCATTAACGTCATCGGAACTTGATATAGATTCCGACCTTTTAATTCAACAAGATGAAACTGCTTTAAACAATAGTTTATTCAAATGGTCTGATTCAAATACATCTATACAAATAAATAGCAGAATGAAATTAAATAAAAGGAAAAATTCTTCAAATCTTAAAAAGGTAACTATTACTATTTTCTAGAAAACTGTTTCAGTTTTCCATAAAAACATTATCATGCGTTAAATTTTTTTTTTTCAGTTTGTAAATAGTAAAATGAATATGACAAACAATACACGTCGAAGCCAACAATTGTGTTCAGAACAAAAACAACAAAATTTATTAAGCATGTATGGATTTGAAAAAAAGAGTAAGCTTATTATACTATTCTTAATATATTAAAATTCCTTTCTTTCCTAAATTATTTATATGCACCACTTATTTACAGAATTATCTTAAGAAATATTCTGAAGAACATGAAGGTTACTAACAGAAAATGTGTGCTGTGCTACAACTGTGTAAAATAATCATAACAAACAAATATATGAGATTATCTATGGAAATACTGGAAAAAAGGTTTAAAAAAATCTAGCTTTATTATGACTACCATATTTTATAATTAATTTTTTTACACATTAGATGTACTTTTATAGTGAAGATTTTTTTAACTGGAATCTCAGTTGCTTGTACTATTTGGTTCCTCCCATGGTCTTGATATTCGAACATTCTCCCAGTTATCAAGGTCCAATGTCTAAAAATGTTAAGTTAAATACCACTAAGCAGTTATTTTTTGTTATGTTATTACAATTAGAAAAAGCTGAGTATATACTCTAACCAAAAACACAATGACAATACGTATCTTTTTAACAACACACTGTTTTTATGAATAAAAGAGAAAAATATGTGTTATCAATTTAAAATACTCCATATAAAATCTTAGATTTAAATTATTTTGAATTTTTATTCTTATTGTTATTGCTGTGAGTTATATTGTTATTATCTTTAGTATTAACTTTGATTGTGTTGACAATGGTATTTCAAGATAATATTGCTTTCTGAGTCGTAAAAATAATATTCTCAAATATTTAATATATGTTTTATTTAATAAATGTCCCTTAATTAAAACTTACTTTTATTTTTTCATATTCTTCTTCAAGCGTAGCGGGTTTATTCATTACAATACCGTGCGCTGCCGTCTCTTTTCTAAAGTCGAATTGTTCAGTTGTCCTGTACTTATATCTGAAAAATTCAAATAAATTGATAATTCTCAACAATATTTCAAGAAAAAATTTTTAGAAATGTCATATTAAAGAACGTACCTTATTTTTGTAAATTGTTCCACAAAAAAAGAACCTCCTATAACAAGTATCATAAAAGGTATAAACTGCCGAAAGAATTTTGTCTCATAAAACCGCTTCATTATATGTGAGGTTATGTATACACTGCACTATATAAAATGTATGCATTACAGTGTATGTTTTTAGGTAAATTACTTTGGAGCATATATTGTTAAAGTTTCTCAATAATA
>NW_017100135.1:536655-538303 GCF_001263275.1 Habropoda laboriosa | reverse complement strand
TTACTCTATTTATATTTATAAAATATTTTATTTATATAATCTATCTTCAATAAAACACAATAATTATATCATGTTCATATAGTATATAATTGAATTATAAAAACCTGTAATTTAGTTATAATACATTTATTGTTCACTGTGGGATGATTTAGATTAATAATAGATTTTACCTGACCAATAAAAGATCACCAAAATTTATGGATTCCTGTAGATCTCTCAAGTGAAAAATGTGGAAATAATAATAGTTAGAACTTCATTATTTTAATTTTGTAGTAAAAAATTTTCTGATCGTTATTTATTCGGCAATAACAAGTTGAAATAGTTCTAGCAATTATTGACGAACAAACGAAATGGTTTTAGTTGTGAATCTCACTGCAGGTTAAGCTAATGTATAAGATTTTTATTTGTTTTAATTTGAAAGCTACTTCTACAAGAAATAGAAGAAATTGCAAAATGAACATTTTGCCAGGGACGGCATCTCTTCTTGAAGAACTTGACAGTACGTATTTGTGTTTGAATATGCCATTTGTTAGGTTATGCCGGTATGTTATTATATACTTATATTCTGTTCTTTAAAACTAAAGCGATTTATATTTATACAATATAGTATTAATATTTTTATTTATAATAGAAAATTTCATTATTTAAAGGTTAAGCGTGCATTTTCATATATTTTTTCCAACCGCTCATATATGACTATACTTGCAATAAAATTTAATTCACTTTGTTTATCTTAATATTTACATTGATAAGAGTTATTTTCATTATTATGGAATATCACATGTAATTCTGGTTTAGAAAAACTTATGGTTTTACTAAGAGATGGCAGAACCTTAATTGGATACCTTAGAAGTGTTGATCAATTTGCTAATATTGTGCTTCATCGTACAATTGAAAGAATTCATGTTGGCAAAGAATATGGAGACATCCCAAGAGGCATTTTTATTGTGAGAGGAGAAAATGTTGTGCTTTTAGGAGAAATAGTAATATTTTTGCATATAAATTGTCTCACTTAAAAGGGAATGCATTCTAAATTTATTAATAAGACAATATAATTTTTATTATAGGACAGAGATAAAGAAAGGGATTTACCATTAACTGAAGTATCTGTAGATGATATTTTGGATGCACAAAGACGAGAACAAGAATTAAAACAGGATCAAAAACGACTAATAAATAAAGCTTTGAAAGAACGAGGTTTATCATATATTCCAGATATGGGCCATGATGACATGTTCTGACCCATATCTACACCTTTAACTACTAATACATTGTCATCCACATCTTCACATAATTCTGAAGCATATGATACATGTTACACATCACTTTCTTTCTGATAATATTCAATAATGATAGCCTTTGAAGTGTAAGTATTTCATCTTATTGTGAAAGTAGGAATAGTTTTTACTAATGCTGTGTAATTTCTTTGTAAAACTATGATATAATAGTACAATTGAAGTTTGATGCATAAAATGTTAAAGTAATCATTGTTAATATCAATAATATGAGAATTTATACAATTTTATTCTTATTATATTAACCCTATATCTGATATGGAAAATATGCACACTATAATTGTATTATATTTTTAAAGATCTAACTTCTGCTATATAAAAATATTATATTTAAATAGAAATCTATCACAATT
>NW_017100135.1:532604-536151 GCF_001263275.1 Habropoda laboriosa | reverse complement strand
ATAAATATTACGAATTTAAATGTTTCAAATATTTATGTATTTATTTTTTTATTGTGAAAACACAAGCAATAGAGATTCTAAAATAAAAATTTACATAATAAAAATATACTTTAGAATTTTTTACTTGCAAACCTATCGATATTGTAGGTTTTTGAATTGTTGATTTGTTTTTTTAAATGTAAAAGTTATTTTTAAAATAAAAAAATGTGCATGAGGATGTAGAAGGTAACGTATTATTAACATCATAATGTGTTGAAATACGTTGATCTTAGCATGTACCGTGAGTATATCACTGTGTCAAAATGAAGTTTCTTGAAATGTATTCTTTACTTTCACTGAATTTAACGTTGATTCGCTTAGTTGCTTATGCTTAAAACTTTGTCCCTTGACACTTTTTAGTGTTCTAATTTCCTTTACAGATCTTTTAGAATCATTGCGCTGTAAACTAGTTGCTCGTTTTCTCGGTGAACTTGCCATTTCATCAGTCTTTTCCGACGAATTACTTGCGCTATTAGTACTACCAGACGCAATACCGGAGGTATCAGATTCTGGTTGATTTCCATCTAAACAACAGAGTAAGCTTTCAGAAAGACCATCCTCATTTAAAATGTTTAAGTCAGATTCTGATTGTTCAAAGTCTCCTGTACGTGATGTAAAACTGAGATCAACAGGACTAGCAGTTAACACACTTCTAGACAATAAATATTCTCTAAATGTGCTTGTTATAGACATAGTACTTTGCTGTTTGACTGCGTAACAGTCATCTGCAATTGATGTAACAAATTTTCGCTTTTCTGTTACATTTTTATTGAGGTTTTCTTTATCCTCCAAGTCCATAACTTCTCCATACACAATTTCGTTGTCTGTACTATTAGGTTTTTGAGATTCTTCTAAAATTGAGGTGCAGTTTATTGGACCAATAATATCAAGATTTGATGCGCGTATGTTATTAGACGTACTACAGTTCCAACTATTGTTAACGGTAGCAAGATTGCAAAGATTTGATCCAGAAACCATCATTACTGGTTTTCTAGATCGCGGTGTCATCATTGTTTCCTGTAACCAATGTGAAAAATTATTAATTTAAATTTATTATAAATATACAATTATGATTACAAGTGAAACAAAAACAAATTTATTAAACCATGAAGAACATATTTTTTATATGCCATTTATTTGTATGAATTAAGACAATAAAAATAAGTGAAAAACAATAATAATATTACAAGCAATAGAAAGACATACCTGCATAGCTTTTGTCATTTTGGTTGCACTTTGTGTAATTGGGCTCATGCTCTTATCATTGTTAGTAATAGGAGTTAACATATAATCATTAGTAACTAAGCTTTTGCGTAATAAATTCGATGGCGTCGATGTATGGGCAACATATACATTCCAAAGTCTATTCTTTACAATAGGGGACAAGTGAACACATGCACTGTCAGAGTGCGATTCCACTTTTGAATATTCTAATTTTTTCTCGTTATCTTCAGAATATTTCGGAAAAGAAACTATTTCTCCATCAGTTGTTTTTGATACTGAAAATATAGGTTCTGAATTTTGCCTGACTAGTTCATTTTCACTGGTTTCATACAAAGTAGTTTGAGAGGAGTACATATCTGGTGGTTCACTGAATTGTCTAGAAAGTCTAACAGTATTAGTTGCAGTATCATCAACTAGCCCTAATTTCTTACTTTTATAATGTTCTTGCAAAGATGTGTTTGTATCACTTATCTTTGAATTTATAGACTCATTTATATATGATCCTTTATCTGATTTATTTATACTCCAATTGTCATATTTGTCATCCATTTGCTCCTCTTTTATATTTACAAATCTCATCAATATGGCCTTCCTTTTGTCTTTATAACTTCTTAATGTAGGAGTATGAAGACTACCAGTACTATTACTAATATGTTTAGTGTGAAGAAAACTGTCATTATTTGTATCACAGTTTTCTATACTAAGTTCATCATCAGATTTACTAAGCAGCACTTTTGTTTGCAGTAATGACTTTTCTAGATTCTGCATAATAATAAACATGCAAATAAAATACATTAATAACAAATTGTCGTTATAAGCAAGAACATGCTGTTATAAATTAACATACACTGATTATAGAAAACTGTATTTTGCATATATCTTACCGATGACAGTATATTTTCTTCACTACTTGATCTAGTAATATTGCAACCTATATTAATGTCAAACTTCTTGTGTCCCAAAATCTTTTTCTGGAATATATGCTTTTTAATCGAATCTCCAAGGCTTTTAGTTCGACAATGCTTAACTTGCCTAGGTGTTCCTTGACCATTTTCTTTATTAAATTGTTTTACAAGTCTACGTTTTTTAGCTGATTCTGGCATAGCTTGTATGTGAGCATAGAGTTGTGCCAAAGCAGCTTGAGTATCTTGTGTAGAGTTTGCTTTTGCTGTTAATTTGTGATCTACAAAACTAAAGACAGTATGTGCTGTACCTGTTGTATCTGGTATAGACTCATTTAACTGTAATCATACATAATTAATTAAATTACAGCATTAAAATATTTAGCATTATACAATTTATAAAAGAAAAATCTTACATCTGTATTTTTAGGACTTAGTAATTTTCTTTCCTGTTCGACCCAATATGCTCTAATATCTGTAGCTAATTTTGGTGGAATTTCAAATAATTCATTTCCTTTTCTAATCATGAAAGCAACCAAGCATGATAAATTTTGGGAATTAATATGTAAAGCTTCTGGTGACAATTTCCTTGGACACATTAAGTGTGGTGTAAAAAGAGTAGCAAGTGTATCACAATTCATTTTATTATTAGATTCAAAACTGGCTGTCTTATTAAGGAGATTCAAAATATATTTAAGTAAAACTCTGTTTATAGATGGTAGAAGTAACAAAAGTAATTGCAGAGATCTCAATAATTTTGCATCATTTCCATTTACATCAGAACTACATAACTCTAAAATAAATACAAATAAATTTCATATTATAAAAAGGTTAATTGTAAAAGATATTTACAAAGTATAAAAACATTAAAAAAATGTAAACAAACATGTAATTATATAGCTCTATAAATACTTTACCAGCAATTTGACAATGTGCAGGATAATGTAAATCTGACAATAATGGTTCTGGTAATTCAGCCAAAAATCCTTTTAACACTGATGCACAATCATGTACACTATATCGACCATCATTGAGGTCTAGTGAAATGCCCTGATACATTGCTGTCTTCAAATCTTGTTGTCTTGTAAGTTTACCAGTACGTCGAAATATACCTTCTTGTATAATATCTTTAAATTTTTTAAGTGTGAAATAAAAGAATGAATGAATTACTTAAATATCTTCTATAAAGTTAAATACTTTTTATAACATAATATGAAATACTGTAAAATAATTAAATTTATATTTACTTTGTTCCTTAGATAAGTATTCTATTAACTGCTTCACTTGATTTATTCCATTTTCAGATAAATTAGCACCTTCCACACCTTTTTGTAAATTAATTGTTGACTTAGGTTTCTTTGAAAAGCTCAAAAGACCCCATT
>NW_017100135.1:527978-532585 GCF_001263275.1 Habropoda laboriosa | reverse complement strand
TATATTTAAAATTAATTTTTAAATTCAAATTTTAATAACATTGATTACCAACTTACTCTTCAGTATTGAGGTCCAATTCGAAAGATAAATGCATTTTGACGAGAGTGTGAAATTGTTCTGGATTGACTTTTCGCATTCTAGAAGCCAATTTACCATCCACACCATCGTTAAAATCTTCCATTGTCAATTTCACGATAACGACAATTTAAACACGTTCTGACATCTTTGAATTTTATACGCACGCTTGTTACTGTTTCGTTAATGGCGATTATTTTCATTCTAATTAAACAACTTCTTTCTTGCTACAACTACTACGTTATACTTTCTATATACAAATCATTTCTTATAAAATAACCAAAGTAATTGATCAATGCAGAAGATAAATTACAATACAATAGTATTTTCATTCATTTGTATTTTTCTTATATATCCATTCAACCAATCCAACCACACGATATCTACCACAAAGTAATAACGGCGTGTAGTAAGACAAAACTAGATTTGTTCCCTAACACCACCTAGTGGTATATCCAAAAAAGAAAACTTGTATTATATATTTCTAAAAAAGTTAACAAATTTTCATTTATGTAAAAATTAATAATTACGGAAAATGAATAATTCATTTGTAATAAAATAGTAATATAAATATTATTTTGTATTATACGACGAAAATAGTTATATTATTTCTTGTTTCAATTTTGGTATTTCTAAAGATACTGAAAATTTCAGAAATTAAGCACTAAAAACGTATAATAAATTTAAAAATACAATTGATATGTTGCATTTATATTTATATTTTATATCTACCATTTTCTGTCAATCTTTCGTGATAAATTAACATATAAAATTACTATATAATTATTTTAAAACAAATTCATATTATATATTACTTAAAAATAAAAATTTCAAAAAGATCTTGTATGAGTTTGAAAATATTCTTTAATTATTATGTCGACATTATAAAAATGTTGACACTTCATTTAATTCGTAAGTTCTATCAGTACAGATGGAATTACAAAATGTAGAGCTTATTTTCACGGAGATCATAGTTTTTAAATATCTCGTGAGTTTAAAAACTAAATTTTTGTTGAATTTAAGATATGTTTTTAAAACTGGATATATTGTGCATCTTGTATGTATTACCAATCAATTAGCGTTAGTTTTTAAATAATCAGTTGGCAATGATTCAAGTAAATGTTTTATTTAAACACAACGTAAACATGCTACAATATAAAGAATGACAATCCCACTTTTAATAACCAAATATAAGCATTAAACAATTAATAGCCGACAATTAATTGAATAATTTTAACTGGTGCGTTATATTTGTCAAGGCAAACGAATTTTGTGATTCATCAATTCGAATGGAAACTAATTCTTTTCGATCTTTTAAACTGTTCGAGATTTTTTTGGTTATCGACAGCTATGCAATATTGTGGAAAGATAATAAAAGTGTTACGTAGGACTCGCGATAACAAAAAGTGAGGTTGGCACACGTAAAACACCTGTGACGATTATTAGTTCAATGGAACGTGGAAGGGATAACATGGCCACCGCCTGGTGACGTTCGTTCGCCGTCGCCGTCGCGATATCAAATGCTCCCAAAAACAGCTGGTGAACATTTATCAGTGTAAGTTCCGTAGTTTTCACGCGGAAAACGCGTATTATATCCAGTGAGGAGTGTAAAACACAATGATGAACATGTGGAAAGTGCGGGAGTTAATGGATAAGGCGTAAGTAGAATTAAGTCAGTTACACGCGATCTAACCTTGCTTTTACTTTTTTCGATGCATTCCACTCTACTTGTTTCGATACGCTGCACGATTTTTCGTACACCCCTAATTCTACATTCATTGATAGTCACTTTACCTACATTGTTTAACATATTCACGCATGTGTAATTTCATATATGAACCTTTCTTTTCCCATTTGTCGAGTATCCATGAAAAACAAATGAAAGATTTCCTTTACTTATTTTCGAACAAGTTGTTCTTAGGATGCTTCAGAAGGGTTACATTGATATATTGTTCAGGTAGATTGTAAAAAATTGTTACATTATTGAATCAAGTAAAAATATTTAGATCGAATAGTAATTAATAGTAACGAGAAAAATAACGCGACTATAAAATGATAAATGCATTCTGTGCATTGTGTTGTAATAATTCGGTATTGTCTGTCTACTGGATTTGCTTTTTTTTTTACTATTACTATTATTGTATTATCTTTTATAAAGTTTAATATATTTTTTTATTTGATAATTACATATTGTTAATGTAAACAATAAAATATCTTCAGATGCAAAACAAACCATTTTTATAAAAAGTACCACGATAAATCGTATTGGTGATGTTACATAATGAATTTATTTTTCTATTATACGTACTTTTATTTTGTTATTTGTTAATGATATTCTTACACGAATGCGGTATATATTTATAACCGCTATTTAAACCAAGTAGTTTTCTCTTGTTTTTTATTTGTTTTTATTTTTCAAACGAGTTAGTCTGCAACGTTATTGGTGTCCTTTTTTTCCTTTAATGAGAATGAACAGAAGAAAAAAGAAATGTTTTACCACAGCAGAGACTGGACTTAGCAGATAAGCTGTCCCTAACAAGCTCACGAACAGGTTGCTCTCCATGATAAGTAAGACTACTAGTTGAGAAAGTGTTGCATATTTAAGAGGAAGGAAATGAATTATATGGATAAAATACCAGTTTTCTTTGTTAAAAAGTTATTTAACCTAATGGCAAGAGTACATCAGTTATGGAAGTGTGCAGTATATGCGTTAATACTATTTTATTGTCATTGTGCGTAATTACTTTCGAACATGTGCAAAATGTTACCAAGTAGCGGTAACAAAGCATTTCGCAACAAAATGAGAGAAAAAGTAATTTAGATTGCTATTTCGGTATACAATTTTTTCCACTTTATTTCATTTGAAAGAACGTTAAATATTCGTATGTAATCTTCAAAGCTGTTAAGTCTCGCTTTCATGCAGTTGTACTCAATGCGCGTGTAAAATATTCGTAAAAATTGAAAGTACAAAAAAATCGACATCAACACGAACATTTTACTATTTCTATTTTGGTTTGTTTGGTTCTTTTTTTTTTTTTACGTAACTATGAAGTGTGCAAGTATCGTTATACACCGGTCCCTATGCATCGTATGTACGCGGTCATAGTGTTGAATTGAATAGCGGTTCTCAAACATCGGTAGTATCTATATACCTTTTTATTTTATGTTATTCTTCAATTCTTTTATTTCTGTTGCTTTCCATGTAACATCCAAGTGTAGTTCTTAATACGTAATTGCCATTCGCGTTTGTTATTTGTTCGATATTGTAACTATAAGTTAACTTGTATTACTATGATCAGAAACGTGAGATTCTTTACGATCTGTGGAAATCGAGAAGCGGAAGGACACCATTATCTCTAACAGCTATTTCTGAATACAAATGCAACTTGTAACTGTGTATGCGTAAATCTTTATTCCCGATTCCAAGCATGGTTGTTATTTAAATGACATGTAGCCACGATGAACATATATGTCTTTAAATATTCGTTAGTTTATGTATTTTATTTCTTTTCTTGAAGTGTTTTATTAAATATTTAACAATATGTAGTAAATTTTTATAATGTAATAAAAAAAAAGTGATAGACTAGAACGAACCAAAATCTGTTTAAAGGAGCTTCGTTGAGATATTTTTAACTATGAACAAAAGTATTATGTAATCGAATGCTTATGTTAATTCAATATTTTTTTGTTTCTGTGACGTATTTAACGAAAACATAATAAAATCGTTTTCACTTACAATAGAACTTTTGATTTTGAAGTGAACACGAGAAATCTGTGTTGCACTATCGTTTCTTATCACAGAAATGTTGAAAAGAAGATAAATATCAGTAAAATGTAATTTTGAATGCCTACCCACGTACATACTTTGATAACGATCGAGGATTAAAATTCAACTGTAAAAGTCACGATTGCTATTACCGTATAATCTGTACCTATATAAATGCAAAGCATAAAATTAATCTTTGACAAACGTAATATATTTTTGTTCAATTAAATTTCCTTTTTTCGTTCAATTTCATTCTCAACATCATTTCAAGCAATCAAATTTTGTAGAAACGCTTCTTTTGCATGATGTGAATATCAGAATTCCATGCGATGAAACCATATGCTACTGGAAATTGAAAACAGAAAAGTATTGTGTGCAAGCAGAGGCGTAAAAATATTGCGCAATTAACAGGTGTTCATATGATCCATGTGAACACAGTGAAAGTAATTTTATTTTGAAATTAATAATATTGTCACATATATTGTTTCATACTGTGTATAAAGAACTATCGATACATCAAAATATGCACACTATTGGTTGCATTTATGTTAACGGGAATAAAATTTGATTTTATAGGACCAATGTAGTGATGAACTACACGGAAACAGAGGCCAAAGTTCGGGAAGCAACAAATGACGATGCTTGGGGTCCAACTGGTATATATTTTTATATTTAAATAAACGTTTAAATAATTATTTTCAAGCTTATCGAAAAATAAGTGATAAGTTTTGATCCATTTCTTTTTAGGACGGTAATTGTATGCTCA
>NW_017100135.1:522235-527896 GCF_001263275.1 Habropoda laboriosa | reverse complement strand
ATTTTTATAGTATAATTATCGTAGTGACAAAGTTTAATGTTATAGAGGTGAAATAACATTTATTGATTCAATGTTATTTTTACTAACAGTAGACTATTTTTATGCACAAGGAATTGTGTAAGATATGTATGTATCAATATTTTTTATCATAGATAGTAAACTACTAAGTATAACAAGTAAAATTATTTTCACTTTTATATGAAAATATGCGTACGAAGTATATATTTTCACAAAATACATTTTTTTCAATTTTATTTTAATATATTTTTATTTGAACAGTTTTTAACAATTAATGATACATTATAAACTTACTTTCATTTTTGTATTAATAACTAGATCGATGTTAATAATTTAATAATATTTAATGAATATCACTAAAAATCTATCAAGTTTATCCGTTTTTGGATTATACAAGATTTAATAAAAATTAAATTTCAAGAGCACACATTGGTAATATATCATCCTAAGAATGATTAAATTTTTTCATATGTAATTCTTTTATACACATATACTGGGTCGATTCTTTTGTAACTTCATACCTTGTCGAAGTTCGATGTATGGCGAAATTAATTGTACCGTATGTATTACTTCAGGGGCAATGATGCAAGAACTGGCTCAGGCTACATTCACATACGAGCAATTTCCCGAGGTAATGTCCATGTTGTGGAAAAGGATGTTGCAAGAAAATAAACGGAATTGGCGTCGAACGTACAAGGTAATTCCATTTTCACCATGAGAATATTCAATTTGTTATTTGGCAAATAAATTCTTTGTTTTTTATTTTCAAAAATTAAAACAATAAATATAAACAAATAAAATAAATTTTTGTTTTTTACTTTATTTAAACAATCATTTGTATTTCATTGCTTGCAGTCCCTTCTGCTCCTAAATTATCTAGTTCGTAATGGATCAGAACGAGTGGTGACATCATCTAGAGAACATATTTATGACCTGAGGTCTTTGGAAAATTATACTTGTATTGATGAATTTGGAAAGGATCAAGGAATAAATATTAGGCACAAAGTGAGAGAATTAATTGATTTTATTCAGGATGATGATAAATTACGAGAAGAAAGGAAAAAAGCCAAGAAAAATAAAGATAAATATGTGGGTTTATCAAGCGAAGCAATGCGCTTTGGTGGTGGGGATAGATGGACAGACAGGCTAAAATGGGATAAAACTAACACAGATACTTACAATGACTGGGATCGAGATAATAGGGGAAAAGGTTTTGAAGATACAAATAATAGGTAAATATTAATTTTTATATTTTTATTAATAAGAAATGAATATTTATCGTATTATTTATTTTTGCTTTTATATAATAGTGATGATGGTGAAAGAGAAGATTCTGATAATGATGTTCATCCAAGTTCAAGAAGAGGAGGTAGAGAATATAGAGATACAATGGATAGCATAGATCGTGTTAGTAAAACTACTACATCTACAACTTCCACAAATGCTTCACCAGCACGGATGACAAGAACTATTAAGAAGGTAGACTTAGGAGCTGCAGCAAATTATGGAAGAGAACAATCCAATGTAAGTAAAAAATTATTAAATACAAGCGATTATAGATTTTATAATATTTATATTGAAAATTACAAATTAAATTTATAGAATGGTATCTCTGGATCACAAAATAATTCTTTGTCTAAACAAAAGAATAAAAATGACATTTTAAATGATATTTTTGATTCTCAAAATGAGAATAATACTAAACCAGTTGTTGATGATGATGATGACTTCAATCCGAGAGCAAATACTCAATCTTCTTTACAAAGCCAGAATGCAAATACAGATTTTGGAGATTTTACTAGTGCATTTGGTAGTCCCACAGCGAAAACGAAAGACAGCAATGATGAATTTGCAGATTTTACATCTGCTTTTAACTCTTCTGTGACGATATCTAATTCTCCAGTGCAGCCACAACTGCCACAAACTCAAATAAATTTAATGGGCGCAACAGTACCAAATATTAATAGTTCAATGACAGATAATGTAAATAATGCAATGTTTATTAATGCCCAATCTGTAAACGCTCCTTCTTTTACATCTGTAGTCCCTGCAAATACAATTCCTCAAAACCCTAGTATGAGTAATAATCTATTTGATATACAACCACAAGTGCTCAGTAATCAGCAAACATTGAATAACAATGCAGGTAAATTATGGAGGATATTAAGTTATTATATATTCACTAATATCTTATTATTTTGATATAAAATGGTTTTTTATAGCGCTTTCAAATGCAGATCTTTTGTCAGATTTAGATAGTTTAAATTCTTTGACTACTGGTTCCATGGATAGGCGAACGAATAACTCGAATAATTCTAATCTCTTTATGAATATGAGTTCACCATCTGCCACAGCTAGCCATGGAGGTAAGCACATGTTATTTTCTAACATAAATGTAACAGCGGTTTTATGGTTTAGTAATACTGACCTGTTATTTTATGGCTTAACAATGCTTAATCTTTAAAATTAAGAATATATAGGAAATGTTTTGTTAGATTTTGGTAAAATAAAAAATGTTCATCCTATTATACACATTTTGTTGTTAGTATTACTTGATTGTAAAATCAAAATTTAAAAACTCTAATGTGTTTGTTAAAATCAAGTTTTTGCTATGTACTTTTTCTTGCTTATTAGTTTCCAATTTATTTTCGAATTTTTTTATTTAAAAAAAAGCATGAATTTTCATTGTAAAATTTTATGCATGTGTTGATGTTGAGGATATGTTTAAAGATAATGTAATGCCCCCAAGAAAGACTTTCCTTGCAGCAACCAAGATGGAAAAAAGCATCACTTCAACTGAAAATCTTTCAAAACAAGCTGCAAATCGACTTTTGGAAGAATTGTGTTCTATGGGTCCAATTAAAAGTGTTAAAAGTTTGGAAAAGCTGAAATCATATATTTTTGAATATATTCCATTTTTACCAGGCCCACTTACCCCACAAAAATACAGTAATCTTGATTTTAACATAGAAATTGATTCTGTGTTACATGGAAAAATTCTGGAAGAAGTTGTTAAAAAATTTGATTATAATTGGCCATTACAAGGAAATACTTTAGATCCAATACTTAAACAATTGATGATTGTTGATGGTGCTACATTACCAATTTTAACAGAATCTTTAGCTGCCTTAACTTTTGCTTTGAAAGAAACTCAAGATGAAAAAAAGATTTTTACTATTTCAATAATTTTGGAACAATTAGTGAAAAGTGATTCTTTGTTTTCCGCAATAGTAGATGCATGCAAATATCGAACTAGAAGCATAATGCAAGAAGAAGAATTCGATGAAACATGGCGGAACACTGTACAAATTTTAATTTCGTTACCTAATCGCGTAGCGAATAAATTAAAGAATGAGACATTTGATAGTTTTCTTCCTCAGATGTATCTTAAAATTATGAGTTTTCATATCGCTCGTGCAATATCTTTCATAAATATTGGGCTACGTTATGAAATCAATGCAGAAATAAAATTGCTGTCGGTTTTAATCAGTAAATTGGTTATTACTACAAAATCAGAAAATCTATTACCTTTTACAAATATTATAGCAGAATGGTGTTTTCAGAATAAAAATAATGAACAAAATTTAATTCAGATTATGTTGAAAACATTAGATACACTAAGTATAGAACCAATAGCTGTACTATTTTTGAAATATTGTGATGTAAATCTTGGAGTGTATTCAATTTTTGGAGATATGCTATCAAATTCAAATTGGAATTACACGTTAACAACGAAAATTCCTTTAATGTGTTATTATAATGATGAAAATTTAGTAATAAACTTGATTTCATATTTAGCTCAATTTTTAAATGAAAATCGTATTCTGATCGAAGTATTAATAAAACTTTTGGATGTTTGGGGTGATAGAAGTGCTTTAAGTCATACCTCCGTAGAACAACATAAATATATTTCAAAATTAATAATTATGTGTATAAGAAAATCTAAAAGTTATTTAAGCAAAGGTGAAAAAAGCAGTATTCAACAATTACTATTTTCTGGAATATCTGTTCATCTTGAATCTACACATATTATTTTAAGGGCAATGGGAATGTGTGTTGGGGAAATTTTTACTAAAGAATTATCTGAATCTGATGATGCACCAAGGCTTTCTTTTGAATATAATAGTATGCCTAGTGATGTAATGGATTTAGTTCAATCTTTAAAAGAATTAGCTGTAGAAAGAAAAAACTCAAAGGTAGCAGAACATACTGAAAGTAATAACTTAATTCTTGAAGATATTGAATTTAACACGTTAGGTGATAAAAAGCTATATGAACTGGGTGTTGAATGTAATCTTTTACTCAAGAAAAAATCTAAAGCAGAAGATAATAAAAATGAGCAAATCTCAGTTATAGCAACTTCAAAGAAATCAACTACATTGAATACACAAACTTTGCAAAATAATGCAGTAAATAAAGATAGAGTTGAAAGTGATTCAGAATTAGATAGTGACGATGATTTAGTACCATATGATATGTCTCATGATACAAAAGCTAGCAACAAATTACGACCAGTATATCTGCGGGACCTACGTGATAATTTAGTGAATGAGAAAAATTCCACAAATCCGGACATTTTTTCAGAGTCTTTAGAAGTGTGCGAGGAACTAATATTATCACAATTACCCGACGATGATGTATCGTTTGCAATTGAATTATTAGAGCTTCTTGTTACACTTAAAGAATCCTGTTATGTAGAAAATTTTGAAGTATTAACATTTAGATCTTGTGTCGCTATAGTAATCATTTATCCTAAGGAATGTGCTGAATTCTTATGCAGAGAGTTTTACTTGGAGGTAGATAAATATTCTGCAAGTCAACGATTATTTTTCCTTGATATATTAGCAGAATCGGCAAAGCGATTATCAGCTGTTCCAGTTAATGAAAATAAAGAAAATATAATGAATGAATCAAAGATAAAACCAAAGAGAAAAGAAATTTCAAACAAAGTATCACTTTTCATTAATACTGAGAAAAGTCAACACTACAACATATTATACAGTGATGACTTTGAAGAATTTGGAAAGCCAGAAGATCAATTTGAAGATTGGCGGGAAATTATTGATAAAAGAATTGAATCAAATACAAGAAGATTCGCACATAGTATAAAATCTCCCAAAACATTTGAAAATAAATTTGGAAATGTTGCATCTTCATTTTTTTATCCATTACTCTATGGTTTTGGTAAACAAGGAACTTGCTTAAATAGTGGATTACAAATTTTCTCAGATCAAGAAAATATTTTATTGATTCGATTTTTAAAAACTTTATCTACTATAATGATAGCAGCCCAGAATTGTTTATTAGCTTCCAAAATGGGAAAAGAAGTTCTGGAATTATCATGGGTGTTGAGATATCATGATCAAGCAAAAGTTAGAATGGCAGTAATAGAAAATGTTGCAGCTGTATTAATTGCAGTACCAAAAGACACGATTATAAATGAATTGTTTGAAACTATTATTGAAATAAGACTGTGGCTTTTGGATTTATCTCAAAATGTAATTAGCGGTGATCATGACAAAGAATGTAGAAGTTTAGGTACTTGGGTCGTATCTTTGATTGATTCTATTATAGGTTCAACATTCAATCCATAATAATTAACAAGATTTAAACAAAATATTTACAAACATCATTTTCTAATTT
>NW_017100135.1:521177-522108 GCF_001263275.1 Habropoda laboriosa | reverse complement strand
TGTCATTATATAGTTTATAAAATATATATAATTTTTTCAAAAAAATGTAATAGTTTAAATACTACATATTAAATAAACAAAAAACAAATAAATTTATGTATTACTAACATCTAAAAATATTTACCTCTTTGTTACCTTATAAATTAACTTTGTGTCTTAAGTTTGAAAATAGAGCAAAATATTAAAGAGAGTGGTGTTATTAAAACTAAAAGAACTGTTACATTTAGGAACAATTGGACTATCACCAGTTACAAATCTTCTTACCCCTACATCTACCAATTTGAAAAATCAAACATCAAGTAATACATCCGCACAAGTTGGTTCAACATGGGCTGGTTCAGGCTTAAATATAGATCTTGATAATCTAATGGGAAGTAAAATTAAACAAACTGGACCTGCACCAACAATGAATCAATTGGCAAGCAATAGTCCACAACATCAAATTACACTTATGAGTAAGTAATTTATGAAACATAAAATGTGTATTGTTGAGTAAAAAGTTTAAAAAAATTAATATCAAACATGTAATTACATTTCATATTGTAAGCATATTATATACTTAAATACAGTATACTCTTCAAAATTCAACATAATATTCTAATTAAAAAAAAGATTCTTTCTTAACATTTTTATTAACCCTTAGAACATGGAGAAGTGCATAGCTGAGCAGTCTGTGTGACTGGTAATCATTCAGCAAGAATAAACGTTCTCTGATAAGAACAAGAAATATATTAAACATTGTCAGAAAAATGAAATAATGGCCGTGCAAATCTGTTGCTAAGTAACAAACGAAAATAAGTGAAATTGCAGATTACTGAATCCATGTTTATTCTGAAGATATATGCACCCTTAAACCACAGTGATGATTCTTGCTGGGTGGATATGTCCACCTACAGTGCTTTAAGGGTTAAAAACCACTAATGATAAAATT
>NW_017100135.1:516633-520957 GCF_001263275.1 Habropoda laboriosa | reverse complement strand
TTTAAGAGAATTATATAGAAATAAACATTATTTATTGAAAGAAATATAATTATTTTTTAGCATCACCAACAGTGGGATATACCTCACCTATGATTCAACCTCAGCAGCAGAAACAGCAACATGTAAATCCAGCATTTTTTCCTGCATTTCAATGAAACCTTTTTAATAAATAAAGGCTGAAATTAGCAAAATTTAAAAGCATAAACGAAATAACTTGGAGTTGAAAACAACCAGGGCTTGTTATAAACAATCTATTTATTTAATAAAAATGGAGATAAATTTTCTATTTTCTGAGCAAAACAGTCTAATTATACAGGGTGCAACTGTAAACAATTGCACATTGTAAGTGTCAGAGCAAAATGGTTAATGAAATATATATTGCATAATCATGTGTTCATAAACAGTTATAAAAGAGGTATTTTCAATTTTTTGGTGTTTTGTACATTTTGAGTTAAACAGTTTGCTGATATTCTATCATATAAACTTCAATTATTTTATCTAAAAGTGACAAAGAACTTGCAATTTATAGAAAAGTTATAATGCATGTAATCGCAATGAGTGCTACATAAAATGCGTGATTTATTTAACGTTTATGGCAGCTCTATAGATTAAGTTTTAATGCATCTGTGAGCATATATTTGTTAAAGTGATAATTCTAGATAATATGTGTTCCCAATAACATTCCGCAATAAGAATGTTGTACCTTTTTAATGCATATTTATATTATTTGGAAATCATGCGGGAACAAATCAGGCAGACTCGTCTTAAATCTTTTATACATAATGTAAATTGAACGAATCAAGGTTATGCCTTACATGTATAATGTATCATAAGGATGTGTGCATGAAAGTGAGTTATAGGTATTCGAAAAAATGTAGTGTACAACTTTTATTTACCATCTGATATAAAGCATTATGTTAAATGTTATTCAAAGTCTCAAAAGAATGGAAAATGCTTTTACAGGGGTTGAGTGTAGAAAATAGCATTATTGCAGTTTTTAGAAAACTGTATTTACATTGACGATATAAAATGTAAGAATGATTTCACTTTTTTATTATAACTACTTGACAATTGATGATATTCGTCTGTAAAAAAAAAAAAAAAATACAAGGACGCAATAACATCACTAATGATAAGTGCTTCCCTATTACAGTTAGTTTTGCACGAAAGAAAATTACATAAAATTAGTATTATTAAAAAGGAAGTATAGATGTACATGAAAGCATAATGCAGGATATGAGATCTTACTGTCTTAAAAAGAAGCACAGAAGCACAAATCAGCGCAACTGGACATGTTTCGCGCTTCAAAAGCGCTCCTCTCAGTATGGTGATTTATTAATATCATATGTTTATGGTCCATTGTAAATTATTTAAGGACTCTGTAGCTGCGTAACTATATAGTTATAAAAAATTTAATCATCTTTGTGATTGTATAATGATATTCTAGGATTTTTGTAAAGTAGGTGAAAAGAAGTAAAAATTAAATAGCATTTCCTTAGTTCTTTGTTACTAACAATGAAGAAATGCATATCTTTCGAAATAATTATTCGCGCGATTATTAAAAAAAAGAGATAATTATCAATAATTAGATATTAACTAATACATTATTAAGGGGAGATTTTGGTTTAGAGGGTTAAATAAATTGAAATTCGTCTGTTTCTATTTTTTGTATCTTTTAGGTATGTAAAATATGTGCATGAAAGGATTTCTTTACATTCGAAAAGTTGACAACATTAAAAACTCTTGAATAGAAGATAGAACAAGAAATAGAACATCACATGGTACGAAAGATTGATATCTGAAAATCTGAACATGATTTTTTAGAAAGTATGTTTTTTAAAATGGCAGAGTTGATATTTCTGGAACAAATAAACCAATAGATGTGAAGTTCGATTTTTTTAAATTAAACCAGTTTTTAGGGAAAGTTGAATTTAAGTACCATGTGAAATCTGAAAAATTAATATTCTTTTCAGGTTAAAAAAACAAGAAAATCACGTTACCTACTTAAAAAAAAACCGTAACTTTATTAATTCTCAACATTTTGTATACATTTAAGTTCAACTTTTCACAAATTTTATAAATTTAAAACTATCTGTGTTGCTTTTTTTTAACAATACCTTGTAATCTTGTCTGCTGTTTTTAGGGTACAATGAAACCAAGTTAATTTTCTTGGACGGCACAAGTTAATGTTTTTTATAAACAAAAATGAAATTAAATGCTAGAAATGTTAATAAATATAATGCAGAAAGTTTCATATTGATGTCTACGTTTTATAAAAAAAATATTTATAGAGGGTACCCATTTTTTAGCCATCTAGGTCAGAAGCTCCCCAGAAATCATATTTAATTTTATGTATGCTGTTTATTAGCAATGATTTTATATATCTTTGCTGCATGATACTGAAATATATCTTAGAATAATTTGTTATAAAAATTTAGATATCGAAATATTTATTCGTAATAGAATGTTGAAAAACTTATCTGCATGCTGTATTTGTTGTTTTTGTTTATTATAACATATATTTGAAGTAGACAAAAATTTTATTTTACAGTTATATTTTAATGTTTAATTTTAAAACAGATATTATACTTGTTTGTTATTTATCAAGTAATAGTAGTTGAATTATAAGGTATTTCAGAATTTGCAGCAAAGTTGGATCTTATATTTACACATGTTCTGGAATGAATGATTTAGATAATCTATTGCTTTCATAGATTATATATTACTCTATATATTAGTATGTATAAAACAGGTGCCCTAAAAACTTATTCTATATGGTTGAAAGTATTCCACCTTTAACAGAATTTTATCATGATGTTATCAAATTTTGTTCAAATCATTTCATAAGGTTGATGTGGAATTAACTTACAGGCTTCTATGCGAGTATCAGAGACTGAATCTTGTAAGGGAAAAGTGATCCTTTACATTTTCCATTATTTGAGTATTTTATATGAAGCGTACTATCTCACGTAGATGGGAATATATTTTTAAAGTATTAAAATATACGTACGTATGTATGTACTAATATACATATATATGTATGTATTACTGTACAAACATAAACGAGTATAGTCAATATAAATAAGTGCGGTACCACATCATCAATTAAACCGCGTGATCATTAATATAGAGAGGCACGATTACAGTCTAGAATTACAGAGGCCTTTGTAGAGTCAAAATGGACGAAAATTAAGATCATGGAAGTTAAATGAATCATTTTTTGTTAGCGAAGTTTTATAAATTTTTACACAGAATATTGGTGAAGAGTTATATATTCCAAAACTTTTATTAATTCTAAATTTGAGAATTAGGAAATAAACGTAATATCATTTTATTGAAATACATGTTACTAATTCCTATTTAAGAGTATTGTATTTTTATGCTATTTGCGCGCGATGATATTGTTCATTGTACGCTTTACGATTATTACTTATTAATTCTATTTGATTGCGATTTGTTAATGATTTATATCAATTGTTTCATTGTTACAAGTAAAATCGTATGAAATTTGTAATGCTCTAATGTATATATATAATGAATTACAATTATTTACTAGTTTAAACAAATTTCAAAAATAATTTTTATTGTTAAGTCTTATACATGCATACATATGTGTGTGTATATATACATATATAAAGTTATATTTATTATCAAAGAACTTTTAAAGTAGGAAGTATTAAATTGAAACAATTAAGCAATACGTACACGTACTGGTACATATCAATATTAATCGCGCGTTTAAAATACATGGCTACAACTTAAATATGCCTTAAAATTTTATGTAAAGATATTACAGACTTGAAAATTGTTCCTCTGGTGAAATTCAGGACAGTTATTATGTCGCTTATTATATATATGTGCGAATGATAACTAATAGCTCACTTGTCGATTTTTGACTGAATATTGTTTACAGTAGTTGCGGTAATTGTAATTATTAATTCAGGTATTTATATTTACATCACAGTTTTATCGTTATTAAATGCTCATTGGTGCTGGTGTTAATACAAATTGTTAACTATCTTAATTTTACTTATTTTCCTCCAAATCGTGTTTTCGGTTATTTTCAATATAAAACATTTTGTTATAAATAAATTGAAATATCATGTATGAAGTACTTAATTAGAAACTTGACGAAGTGCAAGAAAATTCCATTTTAATTGTTTTGTTTGTTTCTTCATATTTTTTAATTTCGTTATTCATTTTTTAGTACGTGTTTTTGAGATGATTAATAGCTACATACATATTTTTTAACAATCCTTCTGTAATAAGATGAATATGTTTAATATTAAATATATATATTTACATTTATAGAATTTTTTAGTTA
>NW_017100135.1:508665-516603 GCF_001263275.1 Habropoda laboriosa | reverse complement strand
TAAAAGCTATTGGATTGAGATTTTTTTCAAAATTAATGTAACAGGAAAATTCAAATATTTTGAAAAATGGCAGTTTTGATTTACAGATCAAATTATGGGTAAATATATATACATATACATTTGTTTCTAATATTGTACATTTTGAAGTAAATCAGGAAAAGGAAAGTAATATGTAATTGAAAAATAATGCACAATAGGCATGCATGCAACTATAAGTTACAAAATATTATATTTTACAGTTTTTTTCGTAAAATAATACACATCTTTTAAAGAAAATTTAAGAGTCAGTATATGCATTATATGGAAAACATGTCTTTAAATTATAATTAAACCTAGTTGTCAACGTTTAGAATATAACTTCACAATGAGAATGTGCAATTACGAATGAACTAAATGATGATGTAATATTGATTGCCACTACAATCGAAACTGTTCCTGAGTCGATATAACTATATACTTTAAATTTTTATTTAACCGATAGTTTTTGCCACTATGAATAAAGAAAATCAATACAGTTATACCATTATAATTATACAGAGATAAAATGTAGAATTTTATTCATTTTCATCTAAACCTTTCGACTTCTTTTTTTTCTTTTTTTTTACTGGCTCTTCAGTTTCTTCTTGTACTCCATTCTCCTTTCCATTTGTTAAGACTTCACTTTTTCGTTTTTTATCTTTTTTCTTTTTCTTTTTAGATGGTTCTTGTTCTAAACTCGCTATTACTTGTGCAGCCTCTTCCAATGCTTCCTTCATTACTTCTATATTTTTCCTAGGTATTTCTCCAGTTTCATAGAATTTCAATCTATCTTCTACTTGTTGCCGCAATTTTTCACCAAACACATTAGTTGGTATATCGGTAAAGCAATCAATTCTTGATGCTATAGAACATTTATTTGCAAGATACCTTGAAATTCTACCTTTATTTTTTGTACCTGCACGACCAATAAAAGTTGAATGGAACAATAATCCGTATTTTGGTGTGTTACCTTTTGTTTTTAATGCTCTAAATAAGGCTTTTTCCGCCCCTAAAATTTGTACAGTAGAAGCAGGATATTTAGCTAAATTTGTAAGAGATCCAGCATGTGCTATTAATCTAGCTCCTACTTGGTCGCCAATTAACGTAGCTAAATTCGGTGCTACTCCTGCCATTTTAGATTTCAAATATTCTGCTAATTGTTTTCTGTAATCAGCCAAAGCAATAACACGTGCTGCAAACATTTCTATATTAAGAAGATCAACAGGACTGATATCCATTCCCATGGATGATTTGGATGCATCAATAATTGCTCGAGCTTTAGCACTATCCATAACAACATTTTCCAAAGCTTCTAATTTTTCATCTGTAAGTTCTTTTCTGTTTTTTATTAATTGTGCAACTTTGGCATACATATAATTCTCAGGAACTATTTTTACAAGTTCTGGAAAATGATAACTATACCATTCCCTGAAAGTATTAAATATTTTAAATATAATCAAGTATTTTTACAAGTTAATTTATAATTAAATATGCTTTAAATTTTTACCTTATACGCATACTAAATGTATTAACATCTTTGTCCAATTGATCTAACAAAGCTATGCTTTGTATGATCATATTATCCACTCGATTGACATTAAATTTAACTTTAGCTCTAGAATAACTATGACCAAGTCCAAGTTGTGCAACTCCAGAACTTTTAGCAGTGAATCCTTTTACCAAGTTATGAAAATGAAATCTGATTCCTCTAATGATTTCTGGAATGGCACCAGTATGATCGCATTTTATATCTAATGTTTCACTAATGCTAGCTCCAAGTTTTGGGTCTGCTACACCCAGCACAATCTTGTCCTTCTTTCGAGCTTTTGGTATACATGAGTCCAAGAATAACTGTAAATCTTCTGGCACAATACCTTCAGAAATATTATTTATACTTTCTAAAGCTGCTAAAGCAGTTTTAAAAGGTGAAAAACCAATTAGTTTTACAACTGCATTAAAGCGAGATAAATCTGTGACAGATGCTTCAACTTGAGGCAATAACATTCCTACCTCCTCAAATTCTCTGACAAAAAAGACAGCATAGCCAGCAGCATGCTCGAATAAGACATAAAGTTTTGACTGAAACAAAAATTTTATATTATAACATTATATACATTATTACAGACAGATAAACCTACTGCACATGAGTATTGTTACAAATAACAATCACAACTGATTACTTTCCATAAAATTTAAATAAATCATATTTCTCACTTGTTTTGATACTTAAAAATTTCACAACACATGTAAAAAAAATATAAATATCTATACCCCTATAATGAACATTCTTAATATAAGAATACTTAACGAATATTGTTATGATATAAAAACATAATTCATTGAGAAAATTTCAAACTTTTTACATGTGTTTTTATGATCGTTTAAATAAAATTTTTTTGTTTCTATATCTACACTAAACAGACATATAAACATTGATCACAATTCATCACATTGAATACAATTTTTAGTATTAACATACAAAAATTAATTCATTTTAACTTTATTTTAAATAGAATATATTGTTACACTAGGTATTATTATATCAAAGTTAAAATATTGTTTTGTAAAACATATAGATCGAAATATTTTAATATTTATACTACAAAGTAATTTAATAATATAATTAAAATGTAGACTTACCATGATTCTCTTTTTTTATATTCCATTCAATATTTTTAAACAATTACTATACAAACCCAAAACGCATTACTGTGGTTAAGAAGCGACCATGTGTTCCGGATGTAGCACAAACAGAAATATGGAGTTTTTAGTGCTTCCTGAAATTTGAATTTTTATAGAAATTCCTACACAAATTTTGTACATTTAAAAAATTGTTGATTAAGATGATATATACAGTGATTTTAATGTAAAATATTCTTGAAGATTACAATAACGTAGTAAAATTATATTTCTTAATATTTGTTTGCTTAGAAGCAGTCACATTTACGATTAAGTTCGGTGTAGTTATACATGCTCCTTTACGTTATGTATGTAAGTGGATGTCTCTATCCTCTTTTACAATATTTAAGTTTTACGTAAATTAGTTTATACTTAGAACGTTAGTAGTTAATTAGTATAAAAATCTTTAATGATATTGCGAACAAGTAGATTACGGATTTGTCGTTAAGGTCTATAATAATTTCTTAGAATGTACGTAAATGTTTTAGTGTTTGTAGGTTATGTTTATTTATATTATTTAGTAGATATGACTTTTGTAAACTTTGTTTTTTTTTTTTATTTAAGAATGGAGTCTCGGACAGAATTTAAAATAAAATCTCCTCCAACCGATGCGATTTCGGCGGTGGAGTTTGGACCAAATTCAACGCAGTTTCTTCTTGTTTCATCATGGGATAGTACAGTGCGGTTGTATGATATTCATGCAAATACTATGAGATTAAAGTATAATCATGATTTGCCAGTTTTAGATGTTGCATTTCAGGTAATTATAAATTTATTAATTTTTTTTATTTCAATAACTTTTCATGTAATGTTGCATTTATGAGATAAACAAATTTGAAAATGCATTAATAACACAAGTGGTATTCAGCAATATATTATTGTATTTGTTTATTTAAAGCAAAAAAAAAAGGAACAGGAAAAATATATAGCACTTAAATGCAAAATAATGTAAGTTGGAATTCTGTATGATACAGAATATTAAAGCAAAAGTAAAGAGGAAAAATAATATATATATGTTTAAATACAATGTTGTACATTTTTATACATATTATGTTTTTTATTATTATTGAATATAGTTGCATTTTTCTTGAATATTTGTAACTTTTTTTACACTATCCATTTTTTATCACAAGGATTACAAAAGATCTTTCTTTAATAGGATGCTGTTCATGCTTACAGTGGTGGACTAGGAAATACATTGAAGATGTATGATATTAATAGTAATACTGGTATTAACATCTATATTCTTATCTTTATGTATATTTGTTATAATATAGAAAAATCATATAAAGAAATCTTTTTATAGAGTCAGTGATGGGGACACATGATAAACCAATTAGGAAAATTGAATATTGTGCTGCAGTAAATGCAATATTAACTGGTGGATGGGATGCAGCAGTAAAACTTTGGGATCCCAGAACACCAACTTGTGTAGGTAGTTATTTACAACCTGATGTCGTTCTTGCTTTGTCTGTGTGTGGAGATAAGTTTGTAGTAGGTACAGCCAAACGGAAAGTTTGTATTTGGGATCTAAGAAATATGGCTGGTATGTTTCAAAGACGTGAAAGCAGTTTGAAATATCAAACACGATGTATTAAAGGCTTTCCTAATGAACAAGTAAGTTTTATATACTGAAAATCAAAAAATTGTATACATAATGTTTTACTTTAACACTTATGTGAAATTTCGTTTATTGTTAATTTTTTAATGACTTTTAGGGATATGTTCTTAGTAGTATAGAGGGTCGTGTTGCTGTTGAATATCTTGATACAACACCAGAAGCACAGAAAAAGAAATATGCTTTTAAATGTCATAGGATAAAGGAAAACAATGTAGAACATATATATCCAGTGAATGCTATTAGCTTTCATTCAACTTATAATACATTTGCAACTGGTGGTTCGGATGGTTATGTGAATATTTGGGATGGTTTTAACAAAAAGCGTTTATGTCAGTTTCATAGATATAATTCCGGCGTTGCTGCTCTTAGTTTTAGTCATGATGGTTCTGTACTTGCGATAGGAGTATCATATTTGAATGGAGCTGAAATTCCACCAGGTGGAAAGGATGAAAGAGAAATTTATATCAGATATGTAAATGACCAAGAAACTAAACCAAAATAATATCGTATTATTGTACAAAATTTTTTACAGACAAAAATAGATTAAAACTTTTTTAACTACACCCTGCTTATTGAAGCAGCAAACTGAATGCTAAAGCCTCTTTACAGAAATTAAGAACTGTTTGTAATGTATAATATTTACTGACAGTGTCCTATTTTACATTTTTGTATTTTAAATAATTGACTGATAATCATATGAATTCTACAACTGGAGTAATACTTGTTTTATATCTTATTTCAACATAAGTTTCATAATTATCACTAGAATTAAAAAAAAAAACTTGTCCACAAGTTGTATTTTATCTTTTATTTTACTTTTAAATAAGTTCATATTTAATACTTAAAATACAAATTATATAATACGTTTACTAGTGTATAAGTAAATAATACTACTTTATTCAAATTAAAAATATTTTAATAAAAATTAAACACGATATACTGCAGCATTTCATACATCTGTTACAAAAATATTATTTAAGTACATTTATTTAAAAACAATGCACATTAGAAAATTTAATGAAAAATTTGTTTAAAGAAAAACGTAGATTTTAAACTGTTGTCCTTATTAAGCAATCAACAAGATCAAATTAAATAGTCAAATACTTTACAGTACACAGTAAACTCCATATTAAATATGTACAATATTAAAATAATTTGGAGTTTGTAAAATCATTGTGGACTATGCTATAAAAGAATGAGTTATCATGAATCATTTGCTAGTCATTAATATTGTATCTTCATTATATAATATTTATGAAATTATTGTTGTTCATATTCAAAACTTATTGGTTGTTAGAAAGCTGCTGCTGTGCTGCAGAATTTAACATTACTATTTAGTTAATGATGCAAAACAATTACTGCTTTTTTTTAATACCTTGATTAATGTGAAAAATTTAGATTTCTATTCTGTTTATTAAATTTATTCCTGTAAATATTGAAATTTAAAAAATGCTTTTATTTATCTTGTATCATTAATTAAAAAGTTGAAATTCGTAAGGACAGTTGCATTGACACACGTCATGCATAACATTCACATTACAAATAAACTAAAAATTAATATTTGCGCAATGTGTTTTCGCTTTTTACTGATTTACATAACCTGTATGACATGCATTTTGTAATAGTTTAACAATTTTTATAACATTTTTTTATCTTTGAAAACTGTATAATTTCATTACATCATTACAGTATAATTTAACTAATTACAATTTTTTTATATTTTCATAAATTTTACATATTTTTATACAGAGTGTCAACAGATTTCTGCAAAAAACTTTGGTAGCATATGGCTATTGTTAGCCATGAAAACCTGTTAGATATCCCATATTTAAAACAATTTTTCTTTCTAGTTAAATGCCCTATATTAATGGACTTAGTAGCCATTTTCGTTTAATTTTTCTAACTGTATATAACATTTTCTTTTTATATTTTTGTCGAGGTATTTTGACTAATTATTTTCCTTAACGTATCACGGATTGTATCGTGTGTTGCGAAACTAATTCCTACAGCAATTGGGCCTTTCACCCAGTTCATGCTCAATCCTTTGTAGAAGGCCATTATACCTTCTTCTCTGAAAGTGATAAAAAATTATATATAAAATATTTTTGTTAGCTGTACAAGCCAATATTAATACAAAAAATATTTTCAACTGTTATAAAACTTGTATGAAAATTTCATATTATTTGATATTAATTTTTAGAAATATCAAAAGATTTTTAGTAAATTTGTATTTTAAACTTACTTGTAAACTTTCATTATGGTTGAGCCAATCGTGTGATAGTGCTGACCCTTGACTGCCGAGGTCTGCATTCTCCTCCGAACGATGTCCAAAGGATAGCTGCTAGTCTGGGCAATCATTCCAGCAATGGCGCCACAAATCAGTGATGTCGAGAACCCAGGAATAGTCACCGCGTACACTGTTCATCGACACGTAGCCATCATCGAACATGAAGCACGTACTTGAAAAACGCCGCCATCGGACTTGTTTTGACAAGCGTCGCTATTAAAGTAAGTACTGTCGCAATATCGGGAAACAGCCCCGATGTGCCCCACGGGTACCCTGCTTTTCGATCATACACGAGCCACTTTCGTTCGTATAAATCACGATTTTTTTTTTTGCGTGTAAGCACCGTCACGGCGTAGAATAAGTTTATAAAAGAATCAACTCACCACTTAATAAATTCTTGAGTAGATCGTATGTGAAGAAACTGCAGCCAGCATAAGGAATGACACCGAGTAACGTTGCGGTGAATCCACGGTAATAGGCCAATATTCCTTCTTCCATGTAAATGCGCACAAAAATCTGTCGCAATGTTTTGTACTCAGTTTTCTGAGTTACAGCCATTCTTGCTCTCATCAAATCCAGGGGATAAGTTGTACCTTGAGATGTTTTTTTCAATGCACCAGCAAGAAAATTCAACCCAGGCTTTTTTCTATTTATAACAAACATTTTTAGTAAATAATTATAATGTCATCACAATTATATTTTATGCTTATTAAAGAGATAATTGAAATAGATTTATATTGTACTAATGATTAATTTTTAACTAAAGTGATATAGACTTCTGTAGACTATTTTCAAATATTTATGACTACTTATGTTTAAAAATATGATAGTATGTACTATTATTACAAAAAGTCTAATAGATGTTCTACATTATATTAACTTATGATATATTAACTTGGTTTTAATTTTACAGCCTTACCTTTCTGACCCATTTACTCCCAAAATTCTTTTCCATTGTTCATGAGCCGTGAATTGAACAGCAGAATATGGAACAATTCTAACCATAGTTGCACTATTCCCACGCCATAAGCTTAATAAACCTTCTGTTCTAAGAGTTTGTATTAAAAATTTAACTGCTGCTTTTGCTGAATATGGCTGTTTTGAAATTTGGAAGTTTATTTTTGTACGATCTAAAGGTGCTATTGTTGTTTTTGCCAATGCTCCTGCAATGGCACCTGATACCAAACTTGTCCATACCCTTTGTGTATTTGAGATACCATCACTCCCATCATTTTTTTCTTGTTTCTTCTGAAATACACAATTTAATGTTGTGTATGATATAGTTGAATATCAGATTTTCCACTGACTGAAATCAGATATGCAATGAAATTCA
>NW_017100135.1:508310-508540 GCF_001263275.1 Habropoda laboriosa | reverse complement strand
GTATATATTTTATATTAAATGTATAATATTTATATTAAATGCATGAATACTCAATGAATTGCTTTATTACTTACTATATTATCTTCATCTTGTACTGCCATTGAAATGGGTGATGTAGTTTGTAATATGGACGCTTGCTTTATTGAGTCTGATAATACAGACATTTGTATTTTTTCAATAACCACTTGGCTATCATTAACAAAGAAATTTCTTTAAAAAATTTCCTTATA
>NW_017100135.1:480807-508273 GCF_001263275.1 Habropoda laboriosa | reverse complement strand
TGCATTAATTAATTCTTTAATCATTTGTGCAACATAACATTGTTAAAATTAATCATAGTGTTTACAATAATTAAATAATTTCTTTATTATCATTATGTAGTTAAAATCATATTTTATACATTTTGTGTTTACATATCAACAATAATCTTATATCTAATATCTTATTATTAGATACTTAATTGTTTATTGATATGTCAGCATTTATTCCTTCTATTAAATGTGTGAAGGCATAATGAGAAAAAACTTGGCATAGATGTTTTCTGAACCTTATATAATCAATGTTTGTAATATATAAACATAGATTAGTGCAAACTAGAGATTAAATATACTTGGAAGTAAAGGAAGAAGAAACAAAATATTTAACCTTTAAATTGTTTTGTAAATACATTTATCACATTAATGTATTTAGTTGTTTGTGAATCTAAGTATCACATTACATTTTAGAAAACATATCCTTAATAACAAAATTATATTTTGTCAGACTTATTTAGAAATTAGATTAGATACATATTTTACAATATTATACACAAATAGTTCAATAAATCAAACTTTAAAAATAAAGTTCTGTATTTAAAATATACATATTTCATTTCCAGATATTTAATATTTAATAGGATTCAAGTTTTACAGACCTGTAAATAGTAACAACAGCAGTATAAATTTCTATAATTTAACCTTCAAAGTGAATATTAAAACAATTGTTTCACTTTTTTCTATATTATTTAAATTTATATTTATATATAAATGTAGTAGCAGCATATAAAGACATTGCTATTTTAATTAATTTATAAACTTTTAAATATTCAATGTATATTCTACAATTAAAAACGTATATTCTATTTTATTGTTTGTTTGAATTTTATTATCAGTTTTTATAGTCTTTTTGTAAATGAATTACATTTTCTTAACAAGAATAATTAGTCTTTATTTTCTATTATAGCAAATGTATAAACAGCTTGCTTGATAAATAAAATTCAGTTTATTATTGCACTGATAATTACTATCATCTAACTTTTTAAAACTATAAATGGATTATAAAATTTAATATTTAAAAATGTATTAAAGAAATTAGTAAGACTTACGTAATTTGTATTATTACTGTTTTATAAAGTAAATTGTTCAAATATTGTTACAATTGGGGGAAAAAAAATGTATTTTCTAACAACAATTAACAGAATATAAGAATGTATATCAATTTACGTTATCACATATTGATAAAACGCGGTGATATATGCTACATTACGCGGATGAGTTGAAACGATAGATTGCACATTTAAAACTGATTTATTGCAAAAGTTGAGAGTTCAATCGATTATGCGAATAATGGGCGTAATGTATTATTTTATGATCTGTGCTTTCGCATAAATTTAAATATCATTTAAAGTCATTTACAATTGTAATCGATATTATATTGCTTTTAAAAAATTTTAAGTATCAATTAAGCGTAACTTAAGAAATTAAATAAAAAAATAAGAATGTAAAGAAAAAGAAATTTGTACCTTTCTCAGTTGTGTATGAAAATACTTCACATTATCACATAGGCACCACAAAAGTCAGACACGTCGTTACATCAAATCTTCTTCCAACGATTTCTGATGCGCAACTGACACCAAAATGTAACTACATCACAGTATCATTTTTACTATATAAATACGTACGTAATGCACACTACTATTTGTACGTCACATCTCATCGAGTCCTTCAATTGCAGATGGAATAACACTTCTATGTACGACCTTCGATTACATTCGGTTATATTTTCTAGATGGCAGTGTCGATCAATATGAAACTTAGTGATACAAATTTTTGTTATTTGAAATATTTATATATTCGAGGATATGTTCTTAGCTCTCTAAAACGTGCTATTAAAAGAGATTATTTCATTTTCAGGAAAGTAATATCGTATTAAATTCAGATAAAAGGGGTACGTATATTTGTTATATTTCAAAATTTAATACCACAGACGAAGTACAGAATAGACCTATCACCTAATGCATTTTTTTGTCCACATCATGGGAGCTCGCGAGCCCCCTTACCATTTCATGTTACTTTCAATGTATCGATTTAGCATAGAATAAGATTACAACATAGTAGTGGTTGGAATTAGATCTACATGTAATTATGAAATTATAAATAGCGTATAGGCACAGACAACGCACAAGGTAGACCGAACACTTAATGTATTTTTGTGTTCAACGTTCTGAAGTACCGATCGTGTAAAAAATCAGAGGTTTTGTTGGGCCCTCTACGAATTTTTCGCTGGAAATTCGAGATTTTTTCGATTCTTTCGATTTTACACATTCCTAACAGTTGCTAGATTTAGTTTATTTAATTTTACAATGGAATATTGTTTAAACAATGAGTCTTTTGCAAAAGAAAATGTACGTGCTGTGTAAGGGAGAATTAAATTGACTGTAAAATGCTGTAAAACAGTACTGGTATATTGTAACCTTTTGTAAAAAACATTTTGTACATTTATTTTACAGTAAATAATTTATTTCTTCATTTTTCCCGATGTTCAAGTTCTTTTTTTGATTTCTATGGAGTCCTGAAAGATCAATCTGTAATTCATACGAAAAGAACATTAATTTTTTTTATTTTTAATAAAAGTTATCAACAATTTCTAACTAATCCACTGAATTAATTCAATGTAAAATTAATATATTAAGCTGTTTTGTTAAGTTAAAGCATACAATAATTTTATTTAAGACTTCCAATAATTATAAATAACAATCTAAATTGTTATTTGACAGGAAATAATAATTATTTTATAATTAAAGTACTTGAAAATAAACCAGAACCTTTATTTTACTATCGACACTATTAATAATGTTAAAGCTATTAAAAATTGAATATAAGTATCAATTAAATGTAATAGGGACGACGAGGATAGCATTAGTGATGGGAGATAAGGAAATAAATAGGGGGAGATAAGGAAGAAAACGTCAATAGCGAAACTAACGCCATCTCGCGTTATTAACACCTAAAGAATGTTTAATAACTTTTAAATTAAATCGAATATGTTAATATTATCATATTCGATATTGCAATCGTATGCAGTTAATTTTATGAAACGTTGGCAGAAAGCTATGAAATTATTGAAAAACCGTAAAAGTATTACACCCGTTTACACCCATCGCATTCAAGCATAACATATTTTCGTTATTTCAATAGAAATGCGAAACTAATTATGCACTTTCAAGTATGCAGAATGTAGAATGGACTTTTATCTACATTCTGCAATTAATTTGGTAGTCGTAAGTTGTGTAGTTTATTAGATATTAACAATTATTTATAACAGTTGACTGTCCACGAGTACGACAAATAGGGAACACTCCTATATAATGTTAATAACTCCTAAACTAAACCGAATGTGTTAATAAAAATTATATGAGAATGTAGCCAAAGGAGTTACCTTTCAGACGCATATAGTTAATTGCACGAGAATTTAGTAGAAAGTTATGAAATTATTGAAAAACCGTAAACGTATATAAACGTAAACGGTATCGGTTCCGACATGACGTTCTAGAATTGTTAATAACTAATTATTGAAAGGGTCTATTGCGTTAAAAACTATATGTGAAAGTTGCTAAAGGTTCACACTACATTCTTCAATCTTAAAAGTTCACAAAATCGTCCTAATTAATGAGTTATTAATGATTTTTCCCTGACCGACTTAATTTAGTCCGTGGGAGGTGGAGCATGGCGGCCAGCGGACCAATAGGAAACGTTCTCTCTCTGTCCTTCTCGCACACTAGTGCTTTCCTTGTCTAATACCCCTGTTTATATTCTGTGTTCCTATTAAAAAGTCGTAGTTCGCGACACCAAACACGAGATGGCGTTACTTACACCTTTTTTAAAAAATTTGCTGTCCTTGTCTATCCCTATACTTTTCCTTGTCTAACTCATTTCTCTGGTGTTATCCTTGCCTAACCCTATTTCTTTCCTTGTCTTACTCATTTTATGTGTTGCTATATAGCCTGAACAAGATATCCTTCGTAGTAAGCACGACTAAATATGTATTTGTACTAGATTGCCTGAGTAGAAATGAATGGGAAACTCATTTTTGCAACTAATAAACAATTATTTGTGAATAATTAATATTATTAATTATACTATTAACTATTCTGAATCGGTAACGTTAGAAGTGACACGAAAATGGTACGGGAGCTTCAGAGCCCTTGTGATGTGGGACAAAAAGTGCATGGCGTGATATGTCTATTCTGTGTCTCATCTGCGACGATATATCTTTGTTTATGATGAAACGGAAGAGGTTTTTCTTATATCTACTGACTTTACCGACTTTGATGGTTGGATTTAATATAATTCCTAAATCCATCGTTCTAAACTGTAAATGACATATCAAAATTTCTGATTTTTTCACTATTAATATTTGAAAACATGACACGGTGGCTCTTAAGATGATAGTATAGGTGAGGTATTACAGAACTTCGCCTGTCACAATAGATGTATTCTATACACCGCGTGTATATGTAGTGATTAGTGTAGATTTCGTTGCAAAAATTCTTATTTCAATTTAAAGTTTAATTTTTTAGACGTTTATCTTCATTAAAATTTCTTAAGCACTTCTTAATTTCTTAAATAGTTAGCGTAGTAAAAGAAGACATTTTAAAGTGATAAAATACCGAGTAAAGTATAAGTGTTTAGTAAAATTGTTAATTATTAATTGTTAGTAGTTTAAATAAATTTTTAATTTTAATATATCGAATACAACGATATAGAATAAAAATAATGTTGCTCAGGCAGAAATCTATCACGTAATATTGCTTCTTATGTTCATTAGCGACCTCTTGGAAAGTTTTGTGAAATGATTTCTCCTCCATTATCGACGTTATTGACTTTTTAGGCTTGATATACGCATATTAAACGCTACAAAATTAAAATAGTGTATTTCTCTAAAGTTAAACGATAAACACAATAATAACTTGTATATGCGTCTTATACATTTTTCTTAAATTGTAAGGTTTATGTAAATATCCAAAGAAATAAAATCGCAAAAGTTTTTATATTTGTGCAAAAGAAATAAAAAAGATTTTCTTCTGAGTTTGAATTGGCTATTTATACTTGTATTATATTAATGCGATGCAGATATTAACCTTACTTTGATTTATATAAATTTAATTCCGAAAGTCACCGTCGCGGCGCCATAGTGTATAGAGTTTTAGCGGGAGTTAATCGGTTAGAATGAATAAATTGTTCTTTTACAAAGTTTCCGAATATTTCGAAGCATTTATTTCTGTGAATAAATAAGTACCTTCAGTCAATGGGAAACTTTCAACCATTCATTTCAACGACACACAGGTTAGGTGAGTTATTACGTTTTATTTTTATCGGAATATGTTTCTTCCTGATTTTCTAGTGATATCTATTTATGTTCTATTGACGTCTTTTTTTAGTTTCGATAATTAAACGATACACAACACCGAATATGGAAGAACAATAATAAATTACTTCGTTTATGTTTTGTTATGCTTTGGTGAATTTCTTTTTAACATCTGAACTTATTCTTTCTGTAAGTACACAATGTGTCCTATTATTAAAGGTTATGTTTTTAAATAAAAAATTTTCTTTCGAAAAAATATTCGGAATTTTAATAAGTATTTCTGTGATGTTTATTAAAATATTTTCGTGGTGACAAATACGCGATTTAAATTTCTGCCAATAATGAAACACTTTATATATCAATGCAAATGCATTATTAACTTCAAGGGTATTAATCTTTAGTTTTAAATTACTAATTACAGACTTATTAAATGAACTCTATCTAAGAAAGAAGTCAAAAAAATTGTTATCTACATAGTAGTAGACATAATTAGAATGATGAAAATATTTTCATAGATTTCTGTGACAGTTGTTTCATAACAAACGTTACATAATCGTGATTTTAGTATTCAAGTATGTCGTAAATCTTCAGATTTGTTTAGTGTTTGCTTGGAAGTAAATATGTTTACGTGGTGTTGTTTACGTGAACTGGGATTTCGTTTGAAGATAACTGGACAAACAAACGAAGAAGAATTTTTACTTAAACATGATAAAAAAAAAAAAATCCTCTATTTTTAAACCGTCTTAACGACTTTGGATCTGTTTTTCAATCAGTAAGCACGAGAAACTAACTTTACTTTCAGATAAATTGTCTCGAAATATTTCATAACTACATTCACTGTAAAAATTACAATTCAATCGTTTGAAGGTCTTCAGAAAAATGCACAATTCAGTTCTATAAATTACCAAAAAAGTATCGACAATAAAAGAGATTTAGAAAAATATAAAAAAATTGTCACGCGAATATATTCGACATAATTCGAAATTACATTCCACGAAGCAAAATAATTATGATGATCTAAGCAGGAAACAGAATCTATTTTTCAATCACTTCGAGAACCTAAGGATTGTTTCGTATCGAAGCTTACGAAATGAGTGTGTTGGTCAGAGAAGCAAGCTAGTAAATAGAGGATACAGAAAGAAAGCACGGTAGACGTTACGTCGTTGACGAGCACCGTAGATCCGGTCTGTTATCACTGGAATTTTAAAAGGCCGCCTCCTCGTCAACTTGGATTTATTCGAATTAAAACCCTGCAGGGCCGCACGCCGTCTGTCTACCTGATAAGATTCTTCCTTGTGAACAGGAACGGCCACTATACTTTCCACTGTATTTCTTTCGAAACGAAATTTCAAACACGATTCTCATATAAATTCGTTCAATTGATAATAATCATTTTATCAAGATTTTCGTATGAAATTATCAAATTTATTTTTATCAAGAATTTTAATATCAATTTTGGTCCTCGTTTCTTTTTATAAATTTTGGTCCGCGTTTCTTTTCATAAATTTTGGCTCTCCTTTCTTTTTATAAATTCTGGCTCCCTTTTCTTCTTGTAAATTTTGGTTCCCCTTTTCTTTTCATAAATTTTGGCTCTCTTTCGTGCCAAGTGGAATCTAATCGAGAAATGGTTTTTTTGCGTTTTGATCGTTGTCGATGAAAAATACCCGAGTCGTGCGATTGTAAAGCGTTAGATATGTTATCAGTTAGCGGACTTCTTAGAGATACGCGTTTATAGTGTTCCATAGTTGACTACCGACATTGAAATTGCATTATAGAAGCTCGATCGGGCATTCAAAGTCGAACAAACCCGTAGCAACTTCGGCTGACGATTGATTTTAAACGCGAACACGCGTGCAGGCAGAAGAAAGGGAACACAGGCGTTTGAAGTGCAAGGAGGATTAATACGATAAGAACGGAGAATTTATAGGAGTTTTAGTAAATTAAAATGTCGAGGAGAAGAGGTTCTTTTTTTAAAAGAAACATTCCTTACATTGGAACAAATCGTACGTTTATTCTATTCAAATTTAAGAAGCACTGCTAAACTTATCTGTTACAATTTCAGCAGCTTCTTAACGTTTACTGTTATTTTGGAGCAATTTGAAGTTTCTATTAATCTTACCACACTATATAGATTGGCAGAACTATTAAATTCTATTTTTATACATTTACAATATTTTTCATTTTTATCATTCGAACATAGATTTATTCCTCAAGTTTCGTTTAGATTCTTCCCATTCTCCGTATATTTTCTACACTACAACCTCGTGGTGTCTAAATTAGTCTAAAATAAAATCGCGAAAGAATTTCAAACGAAATCAACAAAACCTTCTCAGTTCCTCCTATTTCACTGGAACAAAAAATCTCCATTTCCAAAAAACAAAAAGAAAATCATATCAAACTCTTCCTCGAACAAACTCATTTGAATCACCCTTTTCCGAGTAATCAAGCGTCGAATCTGTGGAAACCCAAAAAGAACTCGTTCGCGTACGATTTTTCCCGAACGTAGAATTTTTCCATCGGCGAACAGAGAACGTGGGGCACCGTTTCGAGCGTGTCCTTACCTGGTTGTTCGGCGTCTACGCCGGACTTTGCTTTATGCGGACACTTTATGCCCCCGATTGCGAACGACACCGGAACGCTCTCAAGTTCTCGGCACCGATCGGGATCCTTTTCCGATCGCAAAACAACGAGAGCGGTTTTAATTTAAGGTTCCAAGAAGGCCAGGAACTGCGTTTCCTTCGTTGGGGTCTACGAGCTGGCGGCACGTTTTAATAATCGTGTTCTAGACGACGAGCATTCTCGTAAACCAGATCCGTTTTTATGCATGAATCTTATCGACCTCACGGCCCGCTTCACTCACAGGGGACTCCTCCTCGTGCGCAAGGAATGTTCATCGGTTGATCGGAAATTTCAGATGAACACCGGCCGATATTGACCGTATGAAAATCTAAACGTTCTTCTTTTGCCCGAGGAATCGTCTTTGGAGAGACGCTTTAACACGTTCGCTATCAGTGTCACCATACACTACTGGCCAAAAGTTTTTCGATCACTGTGCATTGCGGGTGACACACAAAATTTTTCTAGAAAAGTTAGGAAGTTTGAGAATTTCTGAACAAATTTTTTATCATTCTAATCCAGGAGTCGGGAACCTTTCGGAGCCGAAGAGCCATTTCAACAAAATAACGTGCAAAAAATTAAATTTAGGGAGCCGCAATTTTAATGTAAGTTTAAATTTTTAATTTAAGAATCGCAAGTTTTAGAATCGCGTCGACACATTTACTTTACCGACGCATTATAGTTACTTTTTGGGGGGTAACTGTCGGTTCTGTGGTGGCAACAGCAGATTTTTATTAAACATTTAAGAGCCACAGGCTCCCGACCCCTGTTCTAATCAATTGATTTCTTCAATGAAGTATTAGTAACAGATTTAATATTGATGTAAGTTGGTTTCGAAATCATATATTCCTCGAGGGTACCATTATTCGTGGGAAGCCTGTTAAGAGATGCTGAAGAATGTAAATGCGCTGAAATACAAGGAAAAGGAAATCTTTTCGAAGCTTGTTAATAACGATAACATGATAAGAATTGTTGTAACAAATATTTTATTAGTATTTTCAAATTTAGCGAGAATGACGTGCCATCGTTACGTAAAGAATGATTAAGTGTCCTAAGTATCGTTCGTAATTTACGATGGTATATTCAAAGCGTTAATTTAACAGATATAAAAATGATCGTTAAATTTGAAGAAGTGATAAAGATCTGTTATCTGTTTCATTAGCGTTATCTGTATAGTTCACGATGCGATTCTTGTGTTCTATGAATGATAAGAATTTCTATAATTTTTACAGTTGTGTAAAAATCAGTGGAATATTTTCCAGTCAATTGAGAATGTTTATGAATCACTAATATACTTATAGTAGAATTTACTTTTTTTCATTCTGTTATGTTTATTGGTAATGCTTGATCTGCGATACAATCTATTTATCCATTGTTTTACCGTTTATGATACTAAAGGCGTGTGTTTGCTGAGTAGAGAGATATATGGGGTTCGGCAAATCAGCGGTTTCTAATCTACTAACAAGATATTTCATAATCCTATACTTGTGACTGCTGATCACGTTGTTAAATGACTCGCGATCGAAGATAAATGTCCTTGTACTAACTCCATTTACATTTTCACCTTACATATTCGTAATTCGGTAAATCTTGTTCAAGCTAATCTTTCGATAGGTGAAAGTAATCTTTTACCAAGATCTAGAATCTATCTTAAGATCTTAATTGAATAACTTCGACTCACGTGAATTTTATCTTACACATTTCTTTGGGGATATGTATATATCCAGATTTTAAATGATATTTAGTTAGGAATATAAAATATAAGTGAAGTGTAGTTAGACATTTTAGAATTTAATAGCATTCATAAGTGCACAGAAGTGGCACTTAATTTTAAAAGTTCGGAATCTAATAATTTTCAGCAATTATTTAAATATTCAGCAATTCAATAAGTAAGCACATAATCTTGAAATATACACGGCATGTTATAAATTACGCTCGTTTACACATTAAGCATCGTCATAATTTCAAACATTTCTGACTGTACGTGAAAAAAATGATGTTATCTAATCTATAGTATACATACGTAGCTTCGCGAAAGATTATTAGCATACAAGTTGCAGAATTAAATGCCTTAGAAACTATTAATTTTCAAGGATATGGTTATTCATTGATAATTTCTTTTAGATTTCATACTTACGCAATTTGTACTTTTAATTTAGTACATCTTTTTTAATTTTAGCAGATATATTTCTTTCAGAATAATTTTTAAAGTTTTCAGTGTCGAGTTAATATCGTAAAAATTCTTTCAAGAATTTAATTTCAATATTTATTGTAATTTTTGTTATTTTTGTCACGGAAAAGGATATTTCACGTATAGCAAAGTGTAAATTAAGAAGTCTAAATGTTACAGGAAATTTTTGCAAAATATCTGAAAATATACTTACTAAAAAGATTTCATTTTTGTTAAATTCTGTATTGTCACAATTTTTTAACAAAGCTTCAAATGATCTGTACTTACACAATACCCTGTTGAAAGGGGAAAATTATTAAAATTTGGTTAAAAGAAGGTAATTTCTTTCTCAGAGTAGTCCGATAAATGTATGCGATTTCCAGATTTGTGCAATCCCAATTTCCAGGTACATATTGCAATATTTTTGGCGAGCAGTGTACCTTTATTTCTTATCTCTACTCGTAGAACACATTGACAAAGTTTGACTGGTAAAATTCTAAACCATCGTGCATACCTACGTATTATTTAGGTATAACACGATGTATATGCAATAGGTTAAGCCATTCGCACCCATCCCTTCGACTGTTTTCGTCTCGATAAAAATTGTTCATTAAGAAATCTTCGATTTCTCGGATGAATCCAATGGAACGACCTATACGCGTTTAGAAACACAGAACGCAGGTTACACGATTATATACGTATGGTCTTGGGGGGGGGGGGGGGGGGGGGGGTCAGAAGTCAAGACATGAAGCGAGATGGGGGTCGAGAACAATTTAATGGCTGCAAATGGCAGTCTTGGGAAAATTGGCACTGCAACGTGGACGGTGAAACGACGTGGAGAGACAAATACAATGCCGAGAAATATCGACAATCGGTGCGGTCCCATTTGGTCTTTAAACGTTCCATAAAAAGAGCTGGACACGATTTACGTTTGATTATAGCCTCGATGCCTCGAAAAGTCGGTACGAAATGACTATCGATACGGGATGGGAGCGACCAACTCTCGAGATTATAGGTAATGTCTAATGATATACCTTCAATCTCTGAACGAATCGACTGTTCTTCTTAAAAAGGGCGCTGAAATACACGATAACGATTTTCATCCGATCGATATATATCAAATCTAGCAATTAATAATTCACGGCTGATACGTGTTTCATCATTTATTTGTCGATAACAGAGTTCGGTAGTTTCCGTGATTTATCTTTTATGCGAGTCAAAGTCCTGACCAAATTGAAATTGCTCGTTCTTACTAGTATCGTAGTTAATAAATAAGAACAGTTGGAGCATTGGTTATGAAAGGGTTAAATATCGCAACAGGAAGTTGGCATATTTGAAACGTGGCAATAAATTGTGGACTAGTAGTTGCATATTTAATAATTTAAATAATTAGAGGGTTGACTTATATTGAAATTTTTATGAATTTTATTAATATGGGATTTTCAGTTTTTTTTTTTTAAATCTTCAAATGAAAAAATTGTACGCTGTGATAACAGTATGTGAAATTATCATATTTTCACCATTTTCATATTCATACTCGACTTTACGTGTGTGAACTAACAATAAGTGGTTATTTTTCAGAAGGAATAAAATTCGAAAGTAGAATAAAGAATTGGTGCAGGCCTCGCTAATTCAATCGTCGCCCGTGTATTACCATCGATATCGCTTTCATTCGCTTCTGCATAAAATACCGATTTGTATTCAATTCGTTACTCGCTAATCGAACCGAACCGATTGGGACTAAGTAATCGATGTCTGTGATTTTCATTATTCCTTTTTTTTCCTCTCCGCTTGTATACGGTGCAAAAATGCCCAAAGTTTCCATTAGCTTTATGCGACTACATCGTGGTAGATGTACCATTTGTGTAGCTCCAACGAGAAAAGGAATTCATTAACAAGATGTTGAATGAGGATGCGATTTTATGAACTTCTTGGATTTTCTGGAATCGACAACATTTTATTTAAAAAAGAATAACATAGTCTTTAGATGTTTGAAAATTTTGTATTTCAGCTTTTTATATTTAACATTTTTGAATAGCGACATTGAAGTGTAAAGTACAATAATTTTTCTTAGAAATGTTAAAATGCACTAATATCTACTGACACGTACCTAAATTGACGTTAGTGCTTATCCTTGAAACTTTCAAAAGTGAGGTTCCAGCTGTCAAGATTTTTGGGTGTTGAATAGTGTCCTTTTAGAAAAGGTTTCCAGTGCTCTTGTCAGCACTGCAGTTACCTTTATTACGGTCCTGAAAGTGCACTAACACAGATACCACAGTATCAGTGCCTTGTTTTAAAGCTTTTACGATCCTGGTTGTTACAGTTTATATCTACTAATTGAGATTTTTCGATGTAAACTCTTCTGTGAATTGACTTTCTCTGACATTTGATCAGCGTTCCAAAAATTCTTATGCAATTTTCCCTCAATTTTCTATTCAACTATTGACGTGATAACGATAGTTTCTATAACGTCGTAAACCAAAAAGACTAATCAATGATTTATTAATTTTTTATTTCTGTTCTTCTTTTCAAATTTTCAAACCATTTCAATTACGTATAAAAATTTTTCATACTGCCATAACTATTTAGAAAAGATAATTAAGAGACCCACCCTGTCTGTTACGAATGAAATCTTTTCTCAGCATCTTTTACATAAGAATTTCGAATCTACCAGATCGAACGGATTACCATCGAGTGCATAACACCAAGCGGAGAAACGTTGAAGGAAAAACTGAGCGGGAGGAAAATGAAGTCTTTTCCTCGGTTGGACGATTGGGGTCCGCGTTCATCGAAGTGATTCATCGTCGGAGTCCGTAACGGGACGGCGACAGCGCGAAAGCGTCGTTCTTGTCGTCCCGTGTTCGTTCTCTCCTCAATCCCATATTCCAAGATGGCCGCCGGCTTGTGTGCGCGCGCGAGCGAGTGGAGGCTGCGGTGCAAAAAAGGACGAGCGTAATAACGTAGTATCGTTAATGGCTGGGCAATTTCTACGTGTACGAGTGTGCCCTCTCTTCTCTTTCTCGTTCTTTCCTCGCCGCCGCCGCCGCGTTTCGTTCTTTCTGCCTCGTTTTTTCTTTCCACTGTTCCTGCCCCCTCCAAAGGCGCGGCAACCACCTCCACGCGCACCCCTATACCCCACCTTTTATACCCACGGAGAAGGTTCTACCGTGGAAACGTGGCGATCGCCAAAAACGGCTTCGAACGGACACCGGTTCCGAGAGTTTAAACTGTCCAACTCGCCCTTAGCACCACCGACCATCCTTTTCCCCTCGGTTTCTTTCTCCTTTTATTAAGCCACCTCTCTCGCGAGGACCTGTTCGCACCTTTTTCTTCCGTTCCTAACCATTATGAAGTGATATCGTTCCCGTTTAGTAGGGAAACAGAAAGGATTGTTACAAATTACCTGTTTATCGAGTGTCAGAATTTACGTGGAGATTTTTAATCCTTGATTTAGATTCCTTTATTTTTGAGTTAAAACAATTTTATAGGGTTGTTTTTTATCTAGGATGGATTTTGGCATGAATTTGTCCGAATTATGAAAATGTATTATACATTGATAATTTATCGTATATTGGTTTATTAGCTTTTATTACTTTCTAGGTAGAATATTTTGTTAATGATTAATCTGACAATTAATTGCAGTAATAATTAGTAATGTTATTACCATAGTTCCGCCAATGCATGATTCATTTGCCTGTGAAGGTCATTCAGGCAATATTCCCGTAATTATAATAGAATGAGATTCCCGTGATTATTTCTTTCTCGGTAGCGGCACCTTCACAATCTTAAGAACTATTTCAATTTTTCATTCATTAGAAAAAAGTGAACTCACACGTGAACATGTTTCTAATAAAGCAATTATCTTTCTTTGGTAAAGAGAATTTTTAACGTTGTTCAAAAATTACTATTAAATTTTAACGCGTTTTATTCATTCCATTAAATTGTAGTTGTATAATTTTGATTGATTGTTGAAATGCTATTTTTGTTACTAATAAGAAAATTAAAAAAATAAATGTCAGTTTAATCGGGAAATTATTGAGAACGCTTCCAGTGGAAATTGATATTAAAACAGTTCGGTGGTAATGAATTTCAATTTTTTCTTTAATCGCGTGAATGTAACACGGTTAAATATTTTTATCGACACTTCTCAGGGAATATACGTTTCGAACAGTGAACGTTATTCCCTCTCTCAAAATTTAAAACCATTGATTGTCGTTAATTATTCAAGTAATTCGCTCAATATCAGCCAGTGAGTAATGGTCGAATTTTTCTCCTTGTCAGTTCGTTTGTTTCATTCGGTGACTTTCGAAAAACGAGGAATGGCACTCGAATTGTACGAGACAGACGTACGTTTTCGGTCTGACGAATATTTTACACGTGAAAGCTTTAAATGCAATTAGCGCCTCGTTTTTCAGGAGAAACGCTTCTGTTTTTTTTTTTTTTTTTATTTTCTCCCGTGAGGACATGTTTCCCGATTTTTTTTTCGTTTCGTTTTCGACAGCGTTATAGGTGGTGCGAATTGACGAACAACGCGAATAAAAGTGGTTTACGCGAAAACAATGACGTATCCAACTTATTTAGATAGGTACCTGAAGTTCTATAGGATTTTTATTATTATTCAATTTCTTCTTTATTTGCCTCTCTACGTCTTTTTGTAATTTTTTAAATAATATGAAAATTAATTTTTGGAATATTTATTTATTTTTGTGTCTTAAGCTATTTGATTTGAAAAAGAATCGTCGTATTGTATCGTATTAAGATTCGTGACTGCACGTAACGTTTAATAGTAACAAGAGGTGTGACATAATTCATTTAAAGATAATCAATATTGATCAATGTTACGAATGTTCGCGAACTTTGAACAATTTCTATAACTAATTTGATTCGGTGCGAAGTTATCCCCTTTATTACAGCGTTATTTTGCAGCACGGAAACGTGGAAGTCGCGAGGAACAGTAAAAAAAACTTGAAAAAACCCAATTTCTTTTATGCTTTACGATGGAATATTTAAGTGCATTATTAACTACCGCTTAAACGTCGTGCAAGTTTTTTCTTCCGGAAGTCAAGCGCCTCTCGAAAACTTTTATAAGGTGCTTTATCGTTGCGCAAATGGGAAAAGTTGCGCGAATTTTCAAAAAAGAACTTTCTTACCGTTCGCTATAAGAGGTGCAAGTTTCTCTGTGTGTTATCATCCGACCGAAGTTTTAATCGGTAATTCATTCATTATTTTAGCTGTGTTCATGAAGCTGTTTTAATTCTTCTGCTGGTATAGTGGCACATTATAAAAGATTTGAAATAGAATTATTAAATATATAATCAAATATGTCACTTGGACAATTTCAAATACATTAATAAGTTACAAGTTGTTTTATATATTAAAGAATTAGATAAGTTATTTCTTACATCGAAATTCACTTTAATATTTGTCACATCGAGTTGTGAATAATTCAGAACTTTGTAGTACCTATGTTAAATTATTGAATTAAAATTCAGAAATTATTAATTACTTTAGTACTTCATACGATATAACCTTCAACAACTGCATTTAGTTATCGTATCAATCCCATAGGTATTTAAGGTATTCTATTTCAAATTTTTCATCATTTATTCGATATAATAAACGAATATTAACGCATTTATCATGGCGCGTCCTTCTATCCGCATGCGGTTCACTTTTCCATGAAACCATGCTACGAGATAATTCGAAATTACGAGTCTCAAACTGCAATACAGATAGAACGATACCAATGATACAATAAAGCCGCAACAGGTCATTAGGTTCAATCGACGTGTAATCCCGTTGCGCAGAATCCAGCGGAGAACCCTCCGAAATTGCACGGTGTTTGGGGGTCTTTGCAGGCGCATAGGGAACTAATCGAAAACATATTTGTCGATTAAGCCGCCAGTACTCCGAGCCTTTTCATGATCAGATTGAATCATGAGAGATATACGATCATTCGGCCCATTATGGTGGAAAACAATCCACATTTTCTATCTCTTTCGCAATTCGAGCGAATGAGTTTAATGAAATATAAGAGCACATAAACGTTGCTGGGTAGAAAGGATCGATAAAGAGTCCAATTCAATATAAAAAATGGAAAAATTGAATAATTGCATTAATATTGTATACTGTTGTTATTAACATCATAGTTAATTTAGTTTATAATTGCAGTGTAAAAGTTTTAGTGTGCACATGTAGTTAAGCTAAAGTTGCAATATTCATTTTTATGGGACAATATACGAATAAAGTGTGACACTTCAATAGTGTTTTGGACTGTAAGATAAAAATTAATTTATTAAAATGTGATTTTTTATAAATACTCAGCAAAATGCAAACATTTATGCAAACATGTCCTGAAACTACCATATCAAAGAAATTTTAATTCGTTCAAATGTTTATAAAGAATAAGCCTTGAATAAAATGGAGTAAAAATAGGTTTCTAACAAATTCTCATCAAATTTACATTTCTCTTATAATCTAAAAAATTGTTCAAAATTAAATTCACCGTATACCAGTGCAAATACTCGATCAACTTGAACATACAATTCCCAAAACATCATCTCATCGATCCAAGAAACAAAAATTTCAAATAAAAGCCAAACAGTAAGCTGCATCTTCGAAATGCAGTTTAACAAAGTCTGAAGCCAAAAGCTTCGAAGCTAACGATCTTAACTATTCGAAAGGGCGTCCGTAAATGAGCGTTACAGCGGACGTCTTCGAACACTGTTGAACCTCGCGTGCACACTTACACACGTACAGGCAACCCGTAATAACACTTCCAGCCGTCAGACTGTAGCAGTAGGACTGCGGGTATACTCTTGGACGCGATGCCGAGATTAAACCGTGCAGGCGCGATTACGATACGCCAGTATCCGATTGGTCGGCGGTTCGTCGAACAGCATGGGCGGAGCAACCGTAATGAGTTTCTAGCTTAGTACTCTCTAGCTTCGTTTCTCGTGTCTTTCCCTCTCGCTTTCTCTCGTCCCCTCTCTCCATCTTTGTTCGTCCTCTTTCCTTTTTCTCTCTCTTTCCTTCTCTTTCTGTCTTGTTCTCTCGTACCACGTTGTCCTTATGCACGCACGCCATGCATACACACACATACACACACCGACGAACATTTCGACACGTGAATGCACACACGATTATACGCGGCGTCTTTCTCCGTTCACCACCACTTGCCATCTCCCCCCTTTGTACCCGCCCCGAAACGCACCGTTTCTCCGCGCCTCGTTTGTCGTGGTTGCGCTCACGGAGTCTCGCACATGCACTTTCCTTCGAATAATTTTCGAATTACAGTTAAGGCTTTACCCGTTCGACGTTTCGTGGATCGCTCGTACCGGGATCGTGAGCGGCGTTCATTAGCGGCGGGGTTACTTTGTCGGATAAATTTGCTTCGTTAGAGTGACTCGTTTCCGATATGATCCACTATATTGTTGCTTGGAATATCGTAGCTGCGCTAAGATCAATTTCTTCTGTAAAACGGTGTTAGGGAATTGTTTGATTGACGATTTTTATACAGATTTTGGGGGGAGATTTTTTTAACCCCTTCGAAATACTTGTTTTACGAATTTGTTGTTTAGGTACTGACCGTCGAGGCTAGAATGGATACTAAATTAAGATCAATTTTTGCTCGAGTATTCAAATTTTAAAAATTTTAATTCATTTGTGATTCAAGATAAATATAGGTACTGAGGTGTATCAGATATTTGTCAATAAGATGTTATGCAATATCCCATTTTCCAAATAATTATCAAATCAAAGTATTTTAAAATAATCAATTGTGATGTATTGCTATTGTTGAATTTAAATCATAGAACTTGAAATTTGTTAGAGTTGTAGATGAACGGTACGATATTTGAGGAATGGATTTCAGGAATTTTAATTCTCAAAAGAATCATATTAACACAGAGTATAAGACTGTACCTTTTGCAGAAAATACCGCGGTTGTTCTTGCGATATGTGTGTCAAGTACCTTTCGCGAATTGTAAAATGGATTGGTGAAGGTACAGTAATGTGAGAAATATTTTTATGGGATATTCAGTGCCTACGACAGCGATTATTTTTCGCAATGATGCATTATTCTATATTTGTCTATGCATCGTAATAATCTAAGTAGTCTTGACCACTGTTTAAAAGACAGTAAAATATGTTCACTAGAAATCGTTGAAACGTGCAATATGACTTTCAATATTTAGATTCGAATCAACATGAATATATGTGACATTTATAAATCCCTTTAACAAATTCATTCTATGACGAAGTAACATATGTAACTCAATCTATTTGCTACATTTCTTCCTTTTCACATTTAAACAAATAATTGAAACGCATTTAAAACTTTTTCCAATAACGATGAAAAATAACCTAACAAAATACCAACATGGTATTTCTAAAAGTCCGATCAATTTTTGTCACGAGAATTATCAGCTGAATTAACCGTTCAATCGACAAAAAGAAATCCATTTAGTTACTCTATCGAACACGGTAACATTTTATTTCCTCGCGCTTGCTGCCAGCCTCATCTCGGATATACATATGTAGAGAATACCTATATATCGTTGATTTGAAATCGATACTGAATAATGCAATTTAATGGGAAAACGAGGGAAAAGCAATCCACCGCACCCGGAGGCAATCGGTTTTTCGGCTAAATTTCATTTTGTCAGAACTTTATGTCAGCGCCGCTTATTGCAAAGGTTGAATATTTAACCGGTCCTACATCCACGATCACCGTATCTCATTGCTTTACTGTACAGATGCTCGGCCCTCGCGAATTATTCGCCGGTAACGTGAGGTTAATTATTCCAACTTATGATCAGACGAAATCACTTCGGTACCATAGCCCAGAGCTTCGGATTGAAGGGGAGCTGTTTTATCCTACCGTGTTCACGGGCAATTTGTAAATCGACACAAGCCTTTAGAGGTCTACCTGGTCCATTAAAGTTGCTTGATACATAGCCCCGCGTGTAATCGGATAGATGTTTAGCCGTTCGTTGTTATTAAACCCGGTCCGCGTTTCGTTTCTTTCTCATTCGATCGGTTATTTCAGCTTCGAGAGATAGGAGAGAGAGAGAGAGAGCCTTGGTAGAGGTTATAGTAGAGGCGTGCCTGCATCAAGACAGGCACCAAGAGGAAATTGAACGAAGGAAGAAATGGAAGAGAAGAAGAAAGGACCACTTTTGTCGAGGATTTTCACTTGAAACGCGGATTAACATGTTCCATCCTTTGTTGGTAGTTTCGCGCGTTCCTACGCACTTCCTTCTTTCTTAATTTCCGTCCCGGCGTGTTTTACACGCGTTCTCTCGCGTTTCATGCTCGTTGCTCTCTTTTACGACTTCTGAAAATCGATGTCGACACGAGGAATCCGTGAATTATTTAAGAATGCTCGTTGCCACGCGGCCTCGTTGTTGGCCTAATACGAATGAGCCGGTATCCTTGTCGACTCTGCATTCTTCATGAGAATCGCATTGTGTGCTCCGCCTAAAACGAACGTGAGAAACACTCGACGTTTTCTTTTCCTTCTTACTTCTTTCCTCACTGACGTCTCTTATTTCCCTCCTCTTCGTCCCTCATCGACCTCACGCGGTAGCCATGCCGTGGCTTTTGCGGCCGTCGAGTAAACGAGACGAACGTTCGTCGATCTTCCTTGCGGCCAGACCTCGCGCTAATGGAAAAATGATTTTGTTGTTTGTTTGGAAATCGCTTAAGAAGTGGCCACGTTTTTCTGGATGAAAATTTCTTTTCGTAGAGTAAACAGTTCAGGTCTTGATCGTGTAAATGCATCTTCTTTCTGATGGAGACTATTTAATGAGATATATTTACTCTATGTAGTATGTGTATTTTCACGTGTTCCATGTGTGTATTGAGAACGATTGTACTCGGTGTTGTTTTTTATATACAGCATTGATACTTGTTCTTCTCATTTTTACGATGTTGATTTAGTAGTGATCTTATTTTTCAATTTTCTGTGCCAAAATAATTTAAATTTATCAATTTTTACAAGTGCTTTTCTAGTTACACTTCTAATTGCAATTAATAGAACTATACATTAAATAGAATATTATAGATTAATTAATTAGCACTACGAATTCCTGAAATGTCTATGTTTCCCTACTTGAACAAATCAAGGAAATGCGTGGTCCAACACTGATTTCTTCCTGCGCGGAATCTTCTGAAAACGCCTTCATCCCCGATGGTATCGTATCCAATCTTGGAGGATCGTAACCATCCTAAAGCTTGCCCCGCCGAAGAAAAGAACGGCTGGGGGGCCTAATCGCGTTAGATGTTCGGTTCGCCATCTTGCTTTCTGGTCACGTATCACCGTAAAACAAAGGAACATTGAGCGTGTGCGCGGCCAGAATACGCGCCTTAATATTTAATCCCTCATTATCGGGACTGGGTCCAAGCTTTTGAGACAATTGGCAGTTTTACTGCCCAATAAGAATTCTCGGACGTATAGTGGTCGAAGTGTTACGATCATGCGTGCCGATGCTCACCGTCTGCATCGGAGGAGCGAATCCACGGTGGGGGCGTTTTAGAACCGATGAAGTTGATGTCACACGATTCGACGATGGCGGGACAACTAACTGAAGAAACGTAATCTTGGTTGTTCTGTGAGACGTTAATCGATTCATTGGCAATAAACCGGGGAACTTTGTATTCTCGAAGACTTCATTTCTTGGGGATTGAAGTGATTCAAAATGTATTTATTTGAAGAACCGAAGAATTATTTTTATTTAGAATGGGGATTAAACGACAGTCGTAATATTGCAATTGAATATTTCCATTAGTTGAATAGTTCGAAAAAATTATGTTTTTTTAGAATAATCTGTATCAGATCTGTACACTGAAAGAAATGAATTTATTAAATCAAGTAAGAGAGTGAAATAGAATAGAATGATGAGGAAGAGTGCATTTGATCGGCTGGAGAAATATCTCACAGATTGGAATATGAGGAAAAGAATGAAGGAGAAAGATGACGTTGACATTGAGTAAGAAATTCCAACATCTCTCAAAACAATTGACAGTTTCAGTGTTCAGTAAAGGCTTCTTGATGCCGACGGAAGAAATGTTACGAACACGTGCGTCAGTCACATAGATAAGCGATCAAGTATAGTGAAGATTGACACGTGTATTTCAGTATGAACTATTGTATAAACTCATGCTCCTCTCTTTATATTTTTTTAAAGTGAAGAATAACTATTCTATACCTTTTGTACGAAATGTCGAAACTTATTTCTTTTCTAACAAATAAATAGTTATAGATAGTCACGAGAAACGATTTTTCACAGAACAATCAAGTAAAACCAAAACTTATATTAAAAGAAATTTACGAAATTAACAATATAATAAATTATGAATTATTTCTCAAAATCTGTTACATTTCATTAAAGTACAGTTTATTATTTAGAATATAATTAATTTAAGAGATCTGTCGCTGTTAAAAAGTTCAGCAAAACATTGACAATAACTTGCAATCAATAGTATCAGCATACATTCAAAGAGAAATGTTTTGATCATTATTTAAAGTAACATCAACCTCTTAACATAGATGATGTGATTCAGAAAATGCTACTTGAGCTTCTAACATTCTACATACATACTTAGTTCAATATACGCCATACTTTAAGATCTATAGATATATCAAAGATTACGATGACGAGGAAGACAAAAATTATCATGGCCGATTCCAGAAAGTGAGCGTCGTCTTTGTTATTGTCCGTATACCCATAATGCTACAGCACTGTCCCTGACCCGAGAGACCCGCAATAATGAAATTAGAGTTCTCGCTGACTGGGGCGAGGTTGAACGTGGAGCACATACCCGTTGAAATATCACTGCTTTTGCAAAAGGTGGAACAACTACTCGGCCGTTCAGAGAAGGTGGTAGGAGGGGAGGGAGGACGAAACGAATAGAGAGAGAGAAACGGAAGGCAGTGTGATCGAGTACCGGACATTGTGCGGTATAATGAAAACATGGCCGCCACCTGGAAATCCCCGATGGCACTGCTTTGAAGAGAGGTCGAGTGAAACACTCATAAAATAATCTTTGAGAGGGAGTAATTTCACGATCGACTAAATGATTTCGATTAAAGTATAATAATGTAAATTAAAATAAAATAATATACTTAACAAGTATATTACTTTTGTTTAATATTTTTTTAATAAAGCGGAGCAGCGAAATTTTGCGTTTGAATTAAATCGAGGAATAGTGTTTATATACTTAAGTAAAGAAATTCATCAATGTAAAGTAACTATAAAATGTTAAATATATGATTGTTTAGTAAATGTTGGATTTGATAAAATTGTTTTCTATTTAACAAAGAGGAAATAGCTTCGAGAATGTACATTTGAAGGATTTTAGACGAGCAGACGTTAAAAATATATCGTTTCCGTCCGTAACAATAAAGAGGGCGATTTTTTAAAGACGAAATCACTTCGCTACACTTCTGTTCATCGATTATTTAATCGACTGTAGCCATTTTTACGTCCACTAAAAAGCGTTCGTCCCTTCCGCAGTCGCGAATCCCTGGACGATCGGTGTCCCACGAGTGTAGATCGAAATAAGAAGGCAGTAATTTTATTTTTCAATCTGTGCTCTAGTGGAAGCAAGAGAAACGGCTTCGATAAAAACATTTATTTCCAAAGAAATTCGCGGTCACCTCGCGTGGAGAAAACCGATCTACAATTATTCATGTGGCCAGTAAATATCGGTGCGCTCGTAGGAATTGCGAATGAAATAAAAGTTTACAAAACGAGTAATTTGAATGCGATCATCAGCTAGTAAAATATATTTTAAATCCTCTTCTTTACCCTCTATGTAACAATTTGTCAATGATTGAATTTTGTCGCACTGAAAACATATTACCATCCAAAAATACAAACTTCACTGTTTTCTTTTTCTAATAAAAAAAAAAAAGAATTAATCTTGTTACATCTTACTAATGTAAGACGCCTAAAGCCAGCAATTCAGGGTTAAAACACGTGGCGGATAATTTAGTAGGATAGCTTTCGTCTTGCGAGAAGAGTGTCTAAATGAAACAGCGTAATCGTAGTGTCGCTAGGTGTAATAGTAATTTTCGTGAACTACAGTCGAACCGGTCTTTAATCCGATTTCCTATAAAAGAGAAGTACGCTGGCACGTCCTCGAGCGAATTTCATGGAGCTCGAAATTAAATAGAATTTAATCTCGGGACGTGGCTGTATCCTAGTCTCGGCAGAAGTCTGGTTTACGTCATCCGTAACCACTTAGCGTATTGGAGTTTGATTTATTTTCCGTGGCAAACTGCCGCCTGGGGAGGGTAGCCACCCTCTGAACAGGCTCTATTGTATTTCTATTAAGTCTTGGGCTCATTCTTTCACCCCGCACGTTTGTTCCGTATCGCCACCATATTTTCTGATATTCCATTCTCTCCTATTGCTGATTGCACTTGCTCCAACTTTTTCCAATGATTTTCTTCGTCAATGTTTCATCTGTTTAACTGCCTTATTTAAACGTGCGCAGACAGTAATTCTAGATTAGCACCGAGTTAACGATAAGTTAAGTAACAACGTATTCTTGAAAATTTATCGTAAAGATTTCAAACATGTAATTAAGTAATGCGATGCTTTTTAAGTGAAAAATTTCCCCACACGATGGAATAAGATATAAAACGTGCACTTAATTTTTTTTAATCGCAATACATAGAAGATTTATCTTTCAAAGTTTAGTCTTCAATTTTGTATGTTCATAAAATCAGGTTTATTCAATATAAGTCGTAGTTTTTTTTTTTTTCAAGGGTACAGCGTGTTATTTAACGAATTACTCCGTGGAATTAAGGGTTTAATTAATTAGGATACAATTTGAAGAACGGCCGTGCGAATAAGACTTTTTGTCGGTGATTTAGGAGAACGAATTACTCCGCAGAAAGGGGTGCCGCCTTATAAATCCACCATAACAGATTAATTCCATCGTATCTCGAGGGTACAACGTATTTATACATGTTATACCTTACTATAATTGAACTTAGATATTTATTTCTTTATTAATGTTTCACAATGGAAAATTATATTTCTGACTGCTTTTTAAAGATAGATGTATTTGATTGTTCATTAAGAACCAATTATTGCAGTAATATAAAAAGAGAAGGGAAAAAATATGTTTGTCGTTAAACAAGAATAACGGGTAAAAAAAAAACATGACTGACGGAAAAATTAAATTTGATCGGAAGCGGTGCAATTATCTTACTCGGATAAACGACCATCGTATAATGGTTAAGAAGAGGGGAATAAGACGTTCTTATACGGACAGCTTGCCGGCGGGAATTAAGCATTCTTTTATAATATCTTCTTACAGCGTCTTTTACACGTCTCAGCTTGAACTTGCTCTTAATCAATCAAAAAATTATGAAGGTATAAATCACAAAGCGACGTGTAACGTGAATTATACAAAATTAAACAAATTGTTTCTTTTCGTGTCGATCTTAAATCTTACAGGATTGTGTAAGTTTTTTAAGCAAATGAAACTTTCAATTTTTTTAGAATTCTTCTTCACTTCACTTTTATCTTACTTTAGGCGGATTTTCGATTTTCAACATTTTTTAATCTTGCCAAAATCGATAATTTTGATAAACTTAGACAAATTTTTAAGTAAAACAAATTAACGAATTCTGATGTGAATATAAAATTTACAATTACTCTTTGTCTATAGAGTTCGATTAATTTAATTATCGAATTTCAGTCTAATCCAATACGAAACACATGAATACAATGTGAAATCTCAACAATGCATGAGAAAGAAGACACCTACGCTTAAGTGCATGCTCTGCGATGGCTGAGATATTTTTTCATTTAATTATCTTAGCGCTAATTACCGTGAATTACACATACAGTAGTATGTTCAAGTGGGAACGCTAATGTGGTAATTATTACAGTGAGCAGCGAATATTACACAGAGTTTCGCACTGATACCAGCCGTACTACAATTTTTCACCGTGTAATTTGCGCGAAGAATATTTAATTCTTAATGAATCTTTCGGCTTCGCAACTATACGATTCTTCCTTCGCCAATTCCTTTGTGTCCACGTATTTTTATCTTTACGAGTTCGTGTCTACTAAAACAATGATTAAATTAGCTGCTTATTTTACGCGTGAAAATTTCAACAATTTTTTGCATCCTCAATAAACATATTTCATTCAGTACAGAAGATTTAAGATAGTCTCTACAAGTATGGAATAAAAGCCACAATGAATTGTGAGACTTAAGAATTTCTGTATTCTTTATACCTACTACAGTATATTCTCCACAAGTGTCAGACCGCAAGGAAGCTGAACCTGACACTCGTAGAGTCAGGGACTACGTTTTCGAGCCTCACGCCCGCCTTTGTAGTTTGCCGAACGTAGACAAGAACAGCGAATAAAAGATAAGCATGAAACGTGAGTCGAGGCAACCAAGCGAATTAAATATCAACTTTTATAATTTTACGTTTTTTTATCCCGAAATTTTTCTTAACATATTGATGAGATTTTTCTGATGAAAATGACATAAAACACGACATAATTTGAACAACATTTACTTATTAACACGTTCACTGTCGCGGCATATTTACAGGTTGCTGTCAGGCGGCCACAAGAAAGTACATTTTAAGCATATACATTAAGCAGCTCATATTTGAGCTGGCAATACACAACGCAACTAACTACTAAACCAAATCTCCAGAAAAATTTTCGAACGAGAGTGAAAAATTGAAAGAATCAAAAGGAAAAACGCGAATTCGTATCTTTTCGATTCTAGAATATCAGAAAATTTGAATAAAATACGCGACGAGAATTGGGGAGAAGCATAAGTTAAACGCGTAAAAATATTCAATAATAAACGAACTAGGGATGAAGCTATTATTTCAATACGCGATGCACTGACTCTAGTATTTACTAAAATTCAAAAATTCTCGTATAAATTCCGAAAATAGATTATTAATTACGGTAAACTACTGAGACGGTTTAATTAAGGGTGGGCATGGTGCTGCTTTAGTTTGAAATGATTTATAAACACATAATTAACAGAGGAAAAACCGTGAAACGGCAAAACGTCAACATTCTAATTGTTATAACATGTAAACAAAACTTTAAATTTAGTGTAAACAGAAAAAATATATAATACAATTTATTTCACGGTATTGCAACAAATAAACGTTGAATCAATATTTAATTCGTATAAAAACAATTATTTAACGTAATAATTTTACCTTCACTATGGCTATTTTTAATCTACGACCACAGGTCAACCTGATTTCTAATCCTTACGAACTTTAAATTCAGTCTAAACTGAGAAAATATATAATACAATTTATTTCACGGTATTGCAACAAACAAACGTTGAATAGATTCTTAATTCGTATAGAAACATTTATTTAAAATAATAATTTCACCTTCACTATGGCTATTTTAAATTTACGACCAAGGGTCAACCTGATTTTTAATCCTCCGAACTTGATTTCACAACGAGAAAGTAATAAGATCGTTGAAACGTACTTATTTGTCAAAGAAACTTGCAAAAATGTATAAATAATAATATGTAATGTTTTAACAAATTTTTGGAAGTATAAATTAATAATAAAATTGTGAAAATTAATAAATTATACGTTATTATAACATTAATAGAATTATGACTAAACCGAAGTTCGAAGTCGAGTATTTAAAGTCTGATATTACGTGCCTAGCGAGTGCCGGTAATTGTTAAAATTTGTTTAATAATTAGTAATAGAAATTCTAATTGATTCTAATGTATACAAGTGTTACAAGAAGGCTGAGTGTGTACAGGGTGGACATAGACTAGCTAGTAGCCCCCGACCACTCTATTCACATCTCAGAACCTTCAGGTCAAAATACGCCGCGAAGTGTCTAGGGCCCAGTATAAAGGGTAAATGATTTCGCGGGACATCGGCGGGTCCTTATATACCTGCGGTACCCTCTCCCCAAAGTCATTAGCAAAATCGTCGGTTAGGTCAGGCGGGAAATTTTCGCGGGAGATTTTCGCGGGAGATTTCCGATATCGTAACACGGTATAATTTATCAATTTTCACAATTTTATTAAAAATTTATACTTCCGACAATTTGTTATAACATTGCATATAACAATTTATACGTTTTTACAATATTCTTCAATGGAAACATAGGTTTTAGCGTTCTCGTTACTTACTCGTGGTTAAATTAATTTCGTAGGGATTAAAAATCAGGTTGACCTGTGGTCGTAGATTAAAAATAACCATAGTACAGCTAAATTTATCGTGTTAAATAATTCTTCTTACACGAATGAAAAATGTATTCAACGTTTGCTTGTTACAATACCATGAAATAAAT
>NW_017100135.1:458326-475136 GCF_001263275.1 Habropoda laboriosa | reverse complement strand
TATGGCCATGGTGGTCATCAGTGAGTGGAGTGCCTCAAATGTTTAGAATAATTCAAATAAAATTAATGTTGTCAACTAAAAATTTTGAACGTCATAGCTAGCTAGACATTATTTTCAATTGAAAAAAAAAATTATAAAGCATAATACTATAATCCTATGCTTAAAATGTATTTTCTTGTGGCCGCCTGACAGCAACCTGTAAATCTGGATCTGGCGTGAACGTGTTAATAAGTAAATGTTGTTCAAATTATGTCGTGTTTTATGTCATTTTATTCAGAAAAATCTCATCAATATGTTAAGAAAAATTTTGGGATAAAAAAACGTAAAATTAAAGAAATTATATTTTTCTATTATGATTTGTCGAGCCGTGAAATCTCGTAAAGGAAACCGACTGGTGTAGCGTTACACGCTTGACTGACTGTGAGCGAGATAACATGGGCGCAGCAATGACGCAGTCTAGGAGTATGACCATCTATACTGTCACTTGTAGAATCCAAACTTACTGACTCTTGTAGAGAATTTACTGTATTCTTTTAGACCACAGATACATACTTCCACGTATGCAACATACAAAAACGCGCGAAAGAGACGAAAAAAATAAAAGTGTAAAACGGTCACTGAAACAAATAGCACAAATATTGGCCAAAATTTTAAATAAAGTGTAAACAGTGAAGTTTTTAAATGGTCGAAAGTTAGATCAGAGCACTAAAAGCATCATAATCTTAATAAGTAGGTACACGTTCACCGCGATCAGCGTTTATTCATGAACTAACGTAAATAGCGGCGATACGTAACTGCAACGACGTCTGAAAATTTAAAGTCATTTTAAAAATAATGGTAGCTCCCAGTTTTGGCCGGGTACTTCTCTACCTAAATATAATCGACACCATTTGCAAGCTTGATTTTCATAAAGAAGTCCGTTCGTTAAACGAAGCCAACAAGAAACCACGAATCCCAAAATGGTTCACCGAACGAGCTGTCGTTCGATCCGTGGATACATCGCACGAAAGAAATCGACTGGAAGCATGCAAGCAACTCGAACGTCCCGGAACAGTATCGCGAACGATAACAATGGCCGTTTGGGAGCGGAAGGGAATGCGGTCGGTGATAAACTCCTCGGTAGACAGAATACAGATCGAAAGTCTGCCGGTTAACCAAGTTATCGTAGCCCCTACTGTATTCTTGCCCCCACTTTCCCTCAATTTGGAAAATCCCCTGGCACTAAATAAATGTTTCACCCTGGCTGGCCTGGCCTCGGTATATTTGTATGCGGTGTTGCGCCACCGATGCTGCACCCTGCCTATATACTTTCCACGGGAAGCCCCCGTACAACCCCACTGGCTGCTCCATATAGTTGCCGGGAACAATGCCAGAGCATTGGTGTTTGTAAGAAGTATGAGCTTATCGCTTCCTGGCTGCAAAAGCTTTCTGTTTGAGCCTCATTCGCGGGAAAGATTAACGTCTTTGCGAATAATTGAAAACTCGATATGAAAAAGATTGCGAGTGCCGATAGTAAAAATTTGAAGAAAATAATTTTTTGGGTACCGAAATGTTGTTTATTAACATTAAATATATCAAAACTTAGTTTTTGTATGTTAGTACCATACTGCTTTATAGGATTTTGCAATAATTTTATTTTGAGATTTTAAAGTCTTAATGTTCCTTTTCGACGAGTTCTTTTTATCCTTAAAACAATATCTTTATAATGAAGTTATCGTCCTTTTGAAGCCCTCGTTCATTTTTATGGAACTCTTCTTAATCGCAGAAATGATCAAATTAAGAAATTTGTTGTTTTCTAAACCTACTATAATTTACTAAATATTTATTGAAATAAAAATTTTCACGCAAGTAAACTTTAAGATATCCTAATCTTCCATTTATCCAATCTTTAAATCGATTACGAAAAGCTCGATAATCCCGTTGTAGTCGATTTAGCCAGTCGGTAGCCGCAGAAGCGATAGCTTTCTCTTTATACGAGCCCACCGTCTCTGCGACATAAAACTTTTTCTTTGAATGTTTCACGAACATATTCGCCGACCGTCACAAACTTGTAGGATCTTATAGGAGCCCCTTCAGGGCGATCCTCGACCGGCCACGAACTTTAAAGTTTCTGCAGCCGCGCCGGAAATCTGGATCGGAAATCCGCGGGGAGAAGGAAAACTTCCTTCCATTTGTCGTATAGTCTGCGCAGGATAATTCAGAGATACGTCGATTTTCCATTCCTCCACGGCGTCCGTGGCCACGTTACGGCTGAATCTTTTAGGCGATATAAAACCGTACCAAAAGAGCTTTTCCATCGTGCGTCGTTGCCCAACAATGTTTCTGAGAGGAGTAAAATTAACTTTCTTCCAGTATTGATCCACTGTATGAGAAGATTGTGGTTATGTTAACTGATTTTTTGTGTTGGTAGGGTGTACTTAAAGGGTTCTGAATTCAAGAGGTGAATTAAAAGCGCGAATTTATCGTATCGAATTATAAATTATTGTAACCGTTAAATGAAAATTAATGTTGCATATTTTTCTGGATATTATTTTACGGTAATAAGAAACGAAATGTCATAGTTTCTCACGAAAAAATAAATACAATGTGTGCCATTTTTCTAGTAATCTATTACACTTATAAACACATTTATAGATTGATCTACTTATTGAAATTAAAATGTTCTTATAGAGGACGACACGTGAAAGTTCTATCGCATAATTTTTTCTTTATTTTCACGGGAGAAATCAAATCCTTTCAGATTCTACGACTTACTTCAAATTATTCTGTGCATGAGTCAGAAACACGTGGTATACTTAAGTGCTATAAAATTTCATGCTATGGTAAATGGTGCTGCGAAGCATTTCGAATCCACGCATTCTTCTCGTGTACTAACTTTCCACAAAGCGTGCTAGATTCCAACATTAAAAGATCGTGGCTTGCAAAAATTGTCCGAACTGAATTACTTCGTACTTTGCTAAATTGCTTATTGCCTAAGAGAGCAATTTCTTGAAGGGTTCCTATCGCAATTATTACCGGGCGTTATTGCAGGCCGGCAAAGAACTCGTAAAGCGTGTTTCGTAAAATAATCACTCGTAAATCAAAAGTACCTGTTAAAACAGAAAATCCCGGGTCGTGGAGTATCTACCTGTAGTTGTACAAACCTGATTTTTCTCAAATAGCCAGCAAAAAAGTTCATTTCATGCAACTTAAAGCCAATTACTTATTCAATAAGAGTAATTAATTACACATGAAATTTCTCCCGATTATCAAGTTCTCATTTTCAGAAGCTTCATTTGCACACAATAAGTTAAATCTCTGAGGTGCATCTATGACAGTCTAAAAACGTTTACTACCTTTATTATTTTTCACCTTAATTTCTACGATTGGAAAATTCCAATCAACTCCTCTGACAGAATTATTAAAAATCTATTAACAATTTTTCACTCTTCGTTCGTACATTCACTTCCACTGTCCTTGTAGCTTACAATCACACTCGCCAACTGCGATTATTAAAACTATTAAAAATCTATCAACAGTTCTTCACTCTGCATCCATAAATTCACTTCCATTATCCTTCTTGCAACTTACAATCACACTCACCAACTGCATTTACAATTTTCTCGATTATTCTATTCAAACATTCTCCTACGCATACAAATCACAGACAAACTTCTCACCCCCACGATCAAGTGTCTCCAAAAAATCACTCAATTACAAACACTTTGTCGCCATGTGTTTCGTCCAGCGTCACAGTCTACAGTACAACTTTTTTTTCCCTTGCACACTTCGACACAAAATTAATCACCTTGTCGTTGTCGTTCTCATACCGGCGTTCTCGTCACAACAGTTGCTCAGAAGCGATAGTTCCTGGTTCCCCTGACCCACCGTCGGTTGCAACCTGTAACCGAGACCCGTGGCAACTGGATTTACATCAAGAGTGTCCCGATAACGAGCGTGTAACACTTGCACTCCCGATAGATCCATCGTGACCCCCCCTCGACAATATACAATTTCACAACAAGCCAATCGTTCGAGCTGGCCACACGCCCCTCGTCAAGTGGTTGCTCGCCCGATGAACCTTGCAGGGGGTACAAAAGTCCCGATCTCCCTTTTGGGTAGCAAACCTTCTCATTCCCCTGGGATCTACACTCGGGAATCATAACATTTTCGCGTAGGACGTAGGTGTCGTGCAGTCACAGTTCTCACATGGGTGCGCTGTAACGAAATTGATGTCTCTGTTTCGTATCACGTTCCGGGTGTGATTGTCGTCTCCCCTTCCTTCCGCGAAAGGGGGTTGCTAGTTCTCTGATTATGCCCCTGACGCGTTCAGTCTGGACGTATGTGCCTTGAGAGAAAGCGAGAGATCAACGGCTTTTGATTAGCATTCAGGCGTGTTGGATATTACCCGTGAATGTCTTTGTTCAAGGAGCAATTCGTGGACTTTTATTGTTCGGTGAAGTATTGTATTAAGCGTTGGGGTGAATGAATTTAGAGAAATGTTTGTCTGCCGCGGTTGCACGGGGGAGGTAATAGAGATGTAAATTGGATTTTGTGTTTAGTTGGGTAGAGGAATGTGTAGGATATTAAGGAAAATGTGTTTGAAATTGAAGAAGGAATTTTTGGGGAAGTTTAAGAAGAAGGTTGAGACGAAATTACTAGATTAATTTGGCTAATTGGGTTAGATCAATATGCTATCTTAAAGAAGTGGTTATATTGATGAGAAGGCAATTTCAAATTGTCCATTGGTTTTTGAGTAAAGTTTTAAATATATAGTTTGTGTTTTTTTTTTGTAATTTTAACAATTGATAAACAATTAATAAATAATTTCAATTCGAAAGACTTTTAAGTGTTTCTCACTTGTAATGCAAATCCATGAAAATTTTAAATCTGACCATGATCGAAATAATTTTATTAAACTAACGCGGTAAAGTCGTCGATAAAAAGTGTCTATCAGTTTCTCATTGATGCACCAGTCGTCAGTGGTTTCTGACCCTTCTTCTGTCGGTGGAACAGTTTCCCATTGATGCAGCCGTGCACCCTCCTTCGATCTAATCAATTATTTAGTATTGCCAGTGTTCTGTTACGAGATAAATATTCTCTCTGCGTAATGTGAACCTGAATCAGACGACAATAGGGAGAAGTATACGAACGCTGCAGACGATTACAGAAACGTGTAACGAGTGTCTCTAAGGCACAAGGGACCAATACGGCGGAAGTTTGAAAGATTTTCTCGCAATTAACTTTTTTTTTAACAGCAGTGAATTTATAGAATGGAACCATCGTGGTGAGAATATGAAGTTTAATAGAAGAATCATTTTTTAAAGGAAATACTTCCAATATTATAAACATACCACTCCGAGACTCTGATAAATAAGTGTAATTTTTATGTATTAATTTGCTGGTTAATTTTGACGAAGAAGCTGTTAGAAAATTTTTGTATACTTAACTATACAATTTATTTGATTTACACCAAAATTGAGGGGAAAAAATTTATTTTCAAGAAAATTCATACTGAAAAGAGATAAATTTTTCAAACATCTTGTTTAATATAAAATTTTACGTACCTTTTGGACACTAATAGCAATAATAAAATAGTGAAAAAATTATTTCAATTCTATCTTTCATTTTATGATAACAAGTTGAAGTCGCCAAGTTAAAGACGTTACTTGAAAAATTTGTTATTTTTTAATTCCAAAATTCATATTTCTCAAAAAATCTGACCAATCAGTTATTATTTCTACTATTTCAAACTGTCTAATAAAACTTTATCGCAATACGATTCTTCCTCGGCAGCCAATCTAGCATTCGTTCATTGTACTCCGTTCGAAAACACGGAACGGTCTGATTATTTCGCGAATCACTCCCACGTTTCCGGGCTTAAAACTCGGGGTGTCGTGAATAAAGGATAACCTTTTTCGGGAGGGCACGCATACAGCTGGTTTTCCACGTCGTCGCGTCTTTCATCCTGCAACAGGACAGACCGGTCAAACCCCTTGATTTCCCTCTCTTCCCCTCTTTTCCTTTCCACCCTGCCGAAACCTTTTCACCGCCCTCTGTTCTCTCTCTTTCTCTCTCTGTCGCGACACTATCGCGGGATTTGTAAGCGTTTCCAAAAGGGCGGAATGAATTATTTGAGCCCCCAGTGAAAACCGCCTAAGTGACACGCGGACGTCTGACATTCAAATTGATCCTCGATCGGAACGCATCGAGCGGAGAGACTCGAAAGGGATGCAAGTTGGATTTTACAGAAGATATCGGCGGGAGTGTAAAGCTGGTTTTCTTGCATAATTCGCGACCGCCCACGGAACCTCCATTAATTTCTGAACGCATGGATCAATGTAAATCGAACTGCTTGTTTGCCTGTAATTTTCTGCTCTCTCTTCGCGATCTACACTCTCGAGGGCTAATAAAGCACTCAACGAAACAGCATTAGCGGTGCTCCGGTGTTTTAGTCGCATTTGCAGCGAGACTACTTTCTTCTTCCCTTTTATACAGCTTTCTGATTGTGAGATAGAAGTTCTGTATACAATAAGGATTACAATTCTATAATTATTCTGTAAATATTTTTCTAGAAAGTATATTTTCATATTGACGGTGATTAGGTAGAAAATTTTAATATAAATTAAATTACGCAAAATATAATAAAAAATTTGTAAGTCTTCTATTTCCATATCTTAGGTAAAAGGTATCTTTCTCTATTCACACTACTATTTACTATCTAGAATTTTTTATGTAATCACTAAACGAAAGACTCAATGTACACGAAATGATATACCGTGAGCAATATGAAATACTTTGAATGGTAGACACGCGTTGGAACTGCGTAATAATACTTGGCCTCGGCCATTATGAAAGAGAGGGGCGCAATGCAAAAGGCAAGAAGGCAAGGTTTAAGTCGACGTTTCGCCACTACGTGTGCAGCAAATTATTTTGTTGCCATTACCGTCGGTACCGCAATATTCATTGCGCAACAGTACACCAACTGGATGTGGATTATCCTCAAATGAATTGCCGATCGAAGTATTCTTGCGCAACGAAATGTATTCTCTGCGTGTATTTTGCTCGTTCGACAATCGACGTGTTATGTTAGCTCGGTGTGAAACCGTGCCAAACTATTTGATTTGCTAATGGACATCGTTGGATTAACCCTTCTTGCTAAAAATTTACGCTTGATTGAAGCGGAAAATTGCAAAATTTCTGCTATTTTATTTTGTCTAGTTGTTGGATTTCTACATACTCGTTTAAATAGGTGAAATTTCGTGTCGTTTCATGTGGAGTTTTAATATACGAAAAATGATACTGGAATATTTACTTGTATCGTTAATTTTAATTTGTATTATTACGTTTATTTTGCTTGTTATTCGTTAGAAAGTATCTTGTAGCAATAGCACAGTTTTATGTTTTTATTTATGTCTTATGTTGTTTGAAAAAATAACGTAATAAGAAAGTTTCCTTCCGAAATGCAATATTCACACTTTAAAATGTTTCAAATAGCTTTTACCTTTGGTTCGAGAAACTGTACTTTGTGATATTAAATATTCAAAGTGAAACTGAGTGTAAAATAAGTTTAAAATAAACCGTTTGTAGTTGTAGGATTTTTCGCGAATTTTGAGAGATCTTTTTTTATTATTCATTGAATTTTTACGCTGCCGCGTCGTATTCTTCCATTTTGCTTTCAATTTTCCACGCGTTTACCTTAAGATACAAACAAGGTACAGTTTAATAAGCCACGCTTCAGCTTACGAAGTGATAAAGTCGCTCGATAAGACGAGGAAAATGGCCGGGGCGAGTTTGTAGACGGTCACCATTTTAAATGGGCTTGTATTAAAGAAGGCAGCCGCGCGTCTTGTGACTACGGGAGACACCAACACTTTTATCAAGTTGTAGAAACTACCGATCGATGGTGAAACAAGTGCTTTCTCACTTTTTTAAAAGAATGTTTAAAGAAATTTTTAAAGCGTAGATACTGTTATTCTATTTAAATTACAGTTATTATCATTAAGAATGTATCAATAAATCTTAACATTTTTTATGTAGATAGTTTAAAAAAGTAGCAACGATAACAAACATTTCTTCTTTTGTTCGACACTTTTCTTAATTTCATTTATAATCTTCATACTTTTGGTATCGATCGCCTATTTATTTAATAACATTTTCCATTTTTTTATGAGCTGTCTAACAATTGATATTCTTAATATTTACTTATTTACCCTTTATACTTCAACGATATCTATCAATTTCGCGATGTTTAAAGCACTGAAATGAAATGAAGTTAAAGATTCTATTTATTGAAACGAATGTATAAATGATAATTTATGAAGTGGTTCCCTTGATGACGATTAGACAAGATCTCTCCACAGTATATTAGAAAAAAATTACAATATTTAATTTAGGTTAAGAAAGAAATAATTATTCACAAGTACAATTAACAATATCCTCCATTTCTTTTTCAGAAACCTCTCAACAATCGTTCTTCTCACCTCTATCCTCCAAACATCAACTGCCACAAATTTTTCCAAGACCTTTCCTCCAAAAAACCACCCTGTAACTCACAGCAAAAACCAAACAGCCGACGAATCCGTTCCTGAAACACGCTCGATGAACGCAGGGAGCGTTTAATCACGAATCTCCGACGTAGTCGAGTCTTATCGGACAGGGATCATTGGTGGAATTGAAAAGCGTGCAAATAGCCGATTCGCGGTCTGATATACGGAGAAGACACACGAAAGTGAGTTCGCCATGGGTCTGTGCAACGGCTTCTCGTTCGTTCGAACGTGTCGGCGAAGGAGCGAGGGGAGAATCGGCGTGGTTGATCTTTTGCTCGATGCTTCAGGCTGCATTCTGCGAGCTGCGCATACCTAGCTGCACAAGTCAAGGCAACTCCATCGCAACAGCGCGATAAAAGCCGTGGAGGAGCTGAAGAAGGACGAGAGCAAGAAGAGCGAAGAGGAGAAAGAGGAACGAAGAAGAAGAAGAAGAAACGGGGTGAGTTGTGAGGAGGGAAGAAGAGGACGTGGTGGGGACCAAAAGGATATTCGTCGTAATTAAGTCCCTCCGCTTCTTCAACTCGATGCGGCACGTTTCTGCAGCGAGACGAGGACACGGTTGTGTGCACGCTGGAAGAAGAGACGAGAGTCCAGTAGGGGGGAAGAAGGATGAAGGAGAAGGAGCGCAGACGAAGCCGCGTCGAGGAGGAGGAGGGAGGAGGGAGGAGGAAGAAACGAGGAGGAACCCGGGAGTAGGAGAGAAAAAAGGAGGCACGACGATCGGGCAATAAATAATATAGGAGAAAAAGGCGATCGCCTGCAACATTCTGCTCAAATGTTAAATAGGTATCAATTTAACGCGGTCCAATCGGCGAGCCGGTGGGCGGAGCCACGAAGTATTGGATTGGTCGGCGGCGCGGTAGTAGGCGATGCCGCACGTCGGGACGCCGGGTCGCGGCTCGAGTCGTCGCAGAAGCGTGGTAGGGATGCACCATCTGGTTTCTCTGGTTCCCTCACAACGTCCCGTCTCTCTCGTCGCGACCGACCTGGATTCACGTCCCAACTCACCACGGGTCGAGTTCCGTACGGAAAACACAGCCCTTTCGAATACCACGTGAGCTGCTCCTCATCGTTCTATCTCTCCGTCCAAGTGTACCTTCGCGCCTTTCGTTCGCCTGTAAATCGACCGATCGATCTCTGGCCCTTTCTCGACCTTTCGCTTCTGCGACCTGTTGACGACGCGACTTCTCATGGACGGGGATACCGAAGATCAAATGTCCAGGCGGTCCTGAATATGTCTATTTTGATGGAACTGGTCTCGTGATCTTTTTGCTTCTTCGAAAGATTCTCAAACGACAAGTTGGATTGTATATATTTACTTCCGTTACCGTAGTGAAGAAGTGATATAAACAGTAGCCGAAAGTGTACTCGACGGACCGCAGATGTGACTTTGTGCGCGGTTCATTTAACTTGTGAATGAAAACAGTTGAGCGTTGCCAGTGTCCTGCCAGTGAGATTTCCGAGGAACAACGTGTAATTCGGGGCATTTGTATCGTACGTTCGCGAACAACATGGCCGTCTGGCAGATAGGAGAACACAGTGGCTTGAATGTTGGATGAAAATTTTTAACAACAAATTTAAACCTACACAGTGAAAATTTCAATAAAATACACGGTATTCTTCTGACAAAAAATTGAAACACTCAATTGAAAGCTGTATCATCAGAGTAAACGTCCAACACTAGTAAGAAAGTGAGAGAGGCACAGGATGAGTACTCGAAACGACTTCCGATGAACAAAACTAATCCAAGTAGTCACGAAACAACCTGAAAGGATCACGATCGACTGTGAAGACAGCAATCGAAGGGATCATGTCGGTTCAGGGCGACAGCGACGTGGACGCGACGGAGGAGATCAACGTGGACGACTCGGACTCCGGAAGTTGCAGTCCTCGGAACTACGCGAACGTCAGTCGTCGGTTGGACCATTCTGAGTGCTCGAATTCCCCGCCACCGAGTCAGACCACCTCCAGGACTCTGCAGAACGAATCACCCAGGAGTCATCCGTTCAGTATAAGTCGTTTGTTGGGTGAAAACCGTTCGCAGAACCCGAAAAGTCCATCGTCGGAAGATTTGGACAGCGACAAGGAGAGGAAATGGTCTTGGGAAGAGGGTAACAATAATGGTGGCTCGTCGATGACCCTGGAAGATGGCAGAAGATCTTGGGGCCACGAGATAGAGGAGAAATTGTCCGAAAAAGACGACGACGACACCGGAAGTACACCGGAAACACAAACGAATTCCTCGTCGTCGATTCATTGCACGAGTACGGCGGATCTATTGGCGCCGTTTCGACTTTTCCCAACTGGATCCGGCCTGATTTACACCGGCGGAGGTGTAATAAGAGTTCCTGCGCATCGACCACCCGGTGCTAATGGCACGACAACGGGTGCACTGCCGGCGCAAACGTTGATACCACCTTGGAGTTTACAAGCTCTTCAGCACAGTCAACAACAGGCGGCGGCGGCCGGTCTTCACAGAGCGAGCTTGTTGGCGAACCTGGCCGCACATCCACTCCAGGGACACCCACACCTCAAGGATAGGCTGGCAGGTAAGGGGACCACTGAGACGCTAACACGTTTGACATCGCGAGAGATTTAGGGTTTCCGATGGGATCTTTGGGGATTAGTGGAAATGTCGTGTTACATCGTTGCGTTAAATCGGCGGTACAACCATTGGCAAAATGTTTCCGAACGGACACAGTATTGGGAAAATAAGTAAAAACGTTCATATTTCAGGTAACTGTAACTTGTTATTATATGTTGTTAAGACGGCTCTTAGTTTAACGGAAATTATAACAGAATAACAGAGATGTTTATTTATTATCAAAATGAGAAGAAGGAGGAAATGCAATAATAGTTGGGAAATCTGTTTGGTTGGTAGAAGACTTGAACTAACATTTTATTAATATTTTGTTGTATTTCCACGTATTGTAATTGCTTTGATACATTGTTTCATTGAAGTTTTCTATGTAACATTTCGTTTTCTCCCTCTTTTCTCTTCGATAATAAACGAAAATTTGTGTCATTTTGTTCTTAATATAATTTCAGGTTTCCATTTCTCAAAAACATTCGATACAATATAAAGTATTATCTTTTGCTTTCAATTTATTAAGGCTAGTTTGAAAGTTACTTAAAACACGCTCAAATCATCGTTATTGACATTTCTTAGCAAGATTATTCACCAAGTGTAAACAAATTATGCTAAACCTTTAAAGTAATCAAATTACAAATCTGTACTCAAAACGAATGATTTCCTTTTTTCCCTTTTACCCGCGTATTTTAGTGTATTATCAGTCAATTAATTTGAAATAGTGGAAGAGTTAGCTCTGCTTCAACGACGGAAGCTGAATATTTTTACTACTCTCCCAATATAAACACGAAAAGTGGTAACAGTCCATAAAGCGAGTAATTAAAGTTTAGGGAACTTCACTGTTAAATTCTATTTTACACAAATATTAATGCCTCGTATTAATATGAATATTCCATCAACGTTTCTCATACTCGGATATCTAAATTAAAACACGCCACCATTTATAATATATGCAACATCTTTTACATGTACAAGGAGTATTTCGTGCGAAACGTAGATTTATTTTCGAAGAAAAAGGTCTAAAAGTGGAAACATGTCACGGACGAGATTAAATCTAAATTCATTTGATAAATGGTGCCAAATCGAACACTATAATTCTTCTCGAAGTGGTGTTCGTTTAATTCACGACTTTAAATACCATTTTTACCTTGTAGCCCGTTACAATTGTCGATTCTGAATTTAATTTGCGGTGGACATGGCCCCTTTGTCAAATGTCCTTGTAACGCTGATGATTGTTATTAAATTTCGACGTTACAGTAGGCAGGAAATTGTGGGCCATTATCACAAATCGGGTAAACGCGTGGAACGTCATTTTCAGCGCCGCAAAACTCAGATGTTCCCTCCTTCTCTTTTCGTCGCGTAGCCCTTGATTCTTCTTCATCAACCGCATTTTTTCGCTGTAACAATCGCATTATTATATTCTCTAGTTACTCGAGCCATTCGTATCTTGATGCAAAAGAGAAACGACTTTGCTCAGAGCGAATTGTGGTTTCTACTCGGTGCTCGGTGATCGTAGACGGGGAACTAATGGAGATGTTAATGCGTGCAATGACAATTCCCACGTCATTCGGAAAAAGGAACGCTTAGGTTCGTTCTAACGTTAATCTTGTGGATTGTGATTTCACGATCGATAAATTGGAAAAATGACAACGTTATCCCATTTTTTGTTAATTTTTTTCATACTTTAATTGTTTCCTTACATCGATACTTTTACTGCTTACGATAAAAGAAAAGTTACATTCGTTCCGCGAGGAACCAAACGACAAAAAGGAAGCATGAAAGATTAAATGATATGTTCTATTTCAGGTTCTCATGGATATCCTTCAAAGTAGTCCCCTTTCTTCTATTTTGATATTCCTTTGAAAATAGAAACGAACGTCTTTCTGCTGTTTCTAATTTTATTTAGCTATCACTCAGGATCTTACTCTGTAGACGATCGAGGTGCTTTATATCTGATTCTATTTAAATAACGACCAAACTACTTTCCGAATAACTAAAGCGACACAAAAATACAATGCATAAAAACGAATATAAAATTCATCTGAGAACTGCCTACTAATTAGTTGAAAATGGCTAAAACAGCAGCTGCCTGCGTTATCTCACCGGGTATATATATTTTCGTTTTCAATCTCTCCGCATAAAATAAACTACGCGCGCGAGTTACACGCTTCACCAATCGCCCAGGCAGGAAACACGAAATATTTCTCTTCGTATTAACGCTGGTATTACCAACGATTAACACAGAAATCCTGAAGGAGTTATTTTTTATAGAAAATCTTAAACAATTGCACTGTTGTTTAATTAACATATAACTATTTCCATATTAACATATTTATGTTGAACGAAGCTTTAATGAAATGAAGAAAAGGACAATGCATTTTCAGAGAAACACATTTAGTTAAATATTCTAATTTTGCCTGTAAAGTCTTCTGGACAACATTCCTGTATATTTAAAATAGTCTTTAACGACACGCTTGAGATAAAAAGTGCTTTACTGGACAAAACAGTCCATTGTTCAACGCTTGCTTTAAAAATAAAGATAAGTATGATGGAAAATCAAGTGTTTCGCGATAATGCAATCAAGACTTTCTGAAATGGGAAAATAAATGAATAAATTGTACGTATTAGACGGGCGTATGTGTACGCTCTTCGCAAACGAGTGATCACTCTCAATAAAACTTGGGTAAACGAAAAGATTAACCCTTGAAAATATTTTAACCGATCGTAATTTGAATTATTTCTACAAGAAATTACAAGCTACTACTACACCTTTCGACCGGTTTGACAATTTTTACGTTTTGAAACGATCGGGAAATTTCTGCAACTGTCTCGTCCGATCTATTTTCTACGTTACGCATACATACATACCCGCCTTAATACTCTCGCGCATCCAGTCAATGGATACTCTCGGGTATCCAGATTCTAATTGAAGCAATCAGAAAAATCGTCGAGCATTATTAATTCCGGTTTTCGAGTGTCGAAAATGCAGCCAGGCACAGAGAGTCGAATTTCTGGGAATTCGCGTCTCCAATCGGAGACATGAGTTTCTCCTAATTGGGCTGGTGTATCTTTAGACCAGTAGCTCGCCGAGCGTACTTATGTAGTAGGTGGCTCGACTTCGTTAGGACGACGACTCGCGACGCGAACGATGGCTAGGCCGCATAGTCGATATCAATTATGAATTGCACCGTGGAAATTATTCAATCGTGCCCGTCGTCACGATCAGTCAGAGTTGAATCGACGAAGAGGCACGTGTATATATACACACGCACACATCTTAGCTGTATATGCGCTTCTCGTGTGTGAAGTATGTGTGCGTACACGTACGTATGTATGCGCGCACGGTCGCAGCTATGACATTTTAATGGCGTGCAGACAAGTTGAAGTCTTCACGTTCCTCCGAACTCGCTCGATAAACCCTCGCCTCTCGTTTTTCTCGCTTTTTCACGCGGACTGCCGTGGCACCGTTGAAAGGTAATGCGCTACTCGGAACCAGTCCCGAGCAACGAACCGTTGCCTTTTATCTAACGACCGTTTCCGCTAACGAGACGCGTTAGTTAATTCGACCTTTCGGTCCGGATGATAGCGCCGAGCTCGAGGAATCGCTCGATGGATCCCTCGGAGAGCCGTTTCATCGTTGACGTTGCAGATACTCTTGGAAATGAAGTGGACGGGGAATGTATCACGCTTAGGTGGCTCGATTATTAAACAGGCGACTTTGGTGAGCTCGTTTGGAAAATTGAAACTACGGTTGCTCGCGAGAGTTCGTTTAAATAAAAACGACGATTCTAATGAAGAATACCCCCTTAATGAAAGAAAATAATCGTATTAAGTGCTTGTTATTATTTTCTCAAAATATTATCCTGTTTACATAATATGATCAAATACTAGAAATGTATTTTGCTATGTACACTACCGGCCAAAAGTTTGGAATCACTGAGCGTTGCAATTTACACAAAAATTTCCAGAAAAAAGTTAGCGACTTTGAGAAGTTTTTATCGTTCGAATCAATTGATATGAGACGAATTGATAAAAGTAGAATTGAGATAAACTTCAAATCTATAAAAAATTAGCAGCAGATTTAATATTGATGAAAAGTGGGAGGTGATTCGAAACTTTTGGCCGGTAGTGTATGTGTAACTTGCAAAACGTTAGAATTCACGAGATGGATAGCAATGCATGCATAATTAAACGATAATATCATTCGATCCTCTAATTATTTCAAGCACCTCGCGCAGACCTAAACGAGAAAATAATTGCCTAATGGGATAGCTAAACCCTAGACAATGAAAAACGTATAAATATTCATACTCTTCATACCCGTATCGTTCCTCCTTTCAACACTAAACCGGAGAAAATAACTCGAAACGTATGTACGTAACACATTTCTCCTTTCATCCCGTTAGCTTAACAATCGCAGAAATAAGGAGAGGAGAAGGTGGAATACGTTTTCTGGGTTTCAGCCCGATTCCTTTATATTATCGCTTTCGAATTTGCCGAATTGTAAGGCGGTAATTTCAGAACGGAATAACGGCAACCAGGTGAATAATTTGCATTTGCTCGAAACACACTCGAAACAAGGATCTCCTCCTTTTGCTGTCTCTTTTCTTTTTCTTCTCCTGACAGAGTCGATTCGGTTAATCGCGGGAAAGAAAGAATATAATAAAGAACGTCACTTCTGCGCGAAGGGTTATTACTCCAGCGATAATTGCGCTCTGAAAAAGAAAAGAAACCGAGTCGAAACGAAACGTTGAAACATAGGTACGCGCAAAATACGCAATTAACATCCATGAACGAATTCTCGATGCCGGGACTTTTTCGTGCACTTAATGGGAAGCCAGCCCCGCTACTTCTCGTGACTCGAACACGCGTGCTTTTACTTACGTGAATTCATAGTGTACACCGGTTGCTTGCTTGCTTGCCGTTCCTCCTCGATATTCATTTCGAACAGACGTGTGCTATTAAAAACACAGAGAAGAAACGGGACAATGTAATCTTCGTGATCGTGGGTATCGAGCGCGACCGTCGATCGGCCGATTTTTCGAGCGAAACGTGGGAACGAAATTTCGCCGCCGCGGTTATTCCCCCGATAGACTGAGATCGCGAGGTGTCGTCGCGGCGTCAGGCGTCTAACGGAACCAATGTAATTGTACAATTAACGCTTAATAGCTTAACAATGCTACGGGGATTGTTCGGCGTGGATGTTGTTTCATTTACCGCGATTCATTATGAATAGCAGATTGAAATGGCTTTTTGAGCATTCCAATGCGGTGACTCGACCGACCGCTGCCAATTCTCGGCGACGTGTGTTTTATACGTGGTGTGTCGGTGTGGTTTAGGATGTGTTGGATGATAGATGGAATTGTTGTCACCGGTTGTACTTGGATTGATTGTAAAAGGTGTGATTTCACGAGTAATGCGGGTATTTTAAAATATTGATAAGGAAGTTGAAGTATTTATTGAAAGAGAGAATGAAAAGTCGGTGTAGAAAATTTATGAAGACGTGTTGCGATGATTGATAATTCTGAATGAGTTTCATTATTTACGGGATGTTTTGTTAAATTGATGTACCATGTTCGATGTTAGATTGTGAATTTTTCGGTGGGAAGATTTATTATTACTTTGATATGTTGCATTTCAATAATAAATTTTGCCATTTCACGTGACTGCTATTATCGGTATAAAAGATTGC